>NC_052355.1:45028529-45328529 GCF_009727055.1 Benincasa hispida | reverse complement strand
AAACCAATTGTTCAATAGAGATTCAATAGAGACTTAAGGAGCAAGATGTATTTAAGAGGTAAAACGGTAATTTGGCCTAGTGGTAAAAATGAACAACCTGTCGACTTACTGATTATGGTTAAATCAAGTGGACAGAAATATATCTACAGTGAGGAGAATGCAACTACTAAGCTATAGTAGTATGTCTTGGTAGTTAACGAATAGTGATTAATTCGGTTTAAAGAGTTTAGCCAATTAATCTCAAATCATTGAAGCTCATGATTTGTAGGTCCATTAGGCCCCTCTACTAGCTCGTAAGAGGATTAAACCTTATAATAGCATGTTGAGAGAATTTGAAATGTTCAAACTTGGTTTAAGGTTTGGATTATTATATTTGATATAATTGATGTTTAATTTGATAATTAAACATTACGATTGTAGAGAGTTGACAATATTTAAATATGATTTAAATATCTAATGAGGTGTTATATTAATTTAATATTTGATATTAAATTAAAATTAGTTTAATTAACTTTCCAATTTAGTAACTATTGTTTTGTGAATTTATGTAATTAAAAAAATGGATTAATTGAATTTATTAAGTTCATATTTTTAATTGGATCTATAATTTTTTTTAATTCAAATTGTTTTTAAAATTCACATTCATTAAATAAGTTTTATTTTTTCAAATAAATCATTTTAATAAAATGAAAAATTGGAAATTGGTAAAAGTGGGATAATCCCACTTATTCCACTTTGATTAACACCTCAAGTCACTAAGTTAAATGGAATATGAAGTGGCTACTTCGCGTTTAATCTCAACTGCATGATCTTCTTCCATATAATGAAGTATTAGATCAGATTGGGAAGACCATGCAACCTAAAAATTAGAGATAAGAAAAATTAGATTTTTTTCTCTAGCTCAACCATCAAAATCACTTCAAATTTCCTTCAATTTGAAGACCACACTTCAATCTAAGATTTGAGATTAGTAGAAAAGACTTTGGTAGTGGTCTATTATGAAATTGAAGAAGAAATCAGGGAGGATTCAAGCAATTCGGAGGGATCTACAAAGGTTGTATACTAAAACACTATTTCTGGTTTTCTTTTGAATATGCATATTTTTTCTTTAAAATTGACGCAATTAGAGTGCTTAGATCCTTAGTTGCTTCCGCATGTTGATTGTCAACCGCATCATTGATAATTAACAATAATAATTTATATTAAATAGTTAAAATAGCATAAAATATTAATAGTAAATATATTAGTTGAAATTTATTAAATGTAAATAATATATTTATATTTAATAACTAATTAGAATTAATAATAATGAATACTTGATATTAATTAATTAATTAATTAAGCTATATTTTTACTGTTCATCTCTCAGGCATAAAAATCCCACAATTTTGCAGGGTATTAAAAAACTCATGTCAGATGTGAATGAACTAAAAAACTAAAGAACCAATAAGCGGAAGCGGATCGTTCTAAACTCCATTGTAAAAGAACATATACATTTATAGTCTAACAGAAACGATTATGCATAAAGGATAAATTACAGCATGCTTCTTAAGTAAATACAAGGGGATCGACCATAATACTTTTGAAGAACTCTTTCTTCATGTATTTCCCTCGATCAAACTCGAATGCGTCCAAACAGCACGAAAACAATGATCAATTGAAAGATCCTTGATCACCTGCGAGTAAAACTCGGTCCTCGATCCTCGAACAGAACAAGACACCACCACAAGGTTACCTTGGTCTTCTCGGTGTGAGAATCCAGAAGTTGTGGGTTCCGTATGATTTTGGATAGAGGGAAGAAGGAGGTAAACGATCGAGTATGCAATCAAACGATCGTGTAGAAGAAGAAGTCTATCACATAGACTTGATACTCGATCGTGTAGAAACGAGTACTATCGTATAGTAACTCAACGCTTGATCGTTTAATCTCTGTTATACTATCGTGTAGTAAAACCTTTTTACTCGATAGTGAATTCTTGTGAGATGATATGACTGAATGATTTGAATTTTTTTTTTCTTTTTATCTCAAAGTTACCATAAAACCGTGTATAACCACCCACTCAAGTCAGTTATAGAGAAAAAGAAATATTAATTATCATATAGTTAATAAATTATAAATAAATACAATAACTAACTTATCATATTATATTAATAACATATAGTTTTAATATTGCATCATATGCAACATATAAACCATAATTCTTTATCTATTTTATGGTATTTAATATAAATCATATTTATATTAATTCCTCCAATCAAATAATGTATCAAATATATTATATCAATTATATCACATATAATTGAATTAATTTAATTGTATCATATATAATCAAATTCTCTCTTATTAATTTGAACACTTCAAACTAACCCAAAATTTGATTCTCAACTTCAACCCATTGAGCTACCAAGGGGACCTTATGAACCTGTACCTTAAAGCTCTAACGGTACATGAATAACTGACTAAACTCTTTAATCACGATATCTACCATCCGTTAACTGTCAGGCACTCCACTAAAGACTGACAGTTGTACTCTTCGTACTACAGATATATTTTTGTGTCCATTGGATTTAATTAATCAATAGTGCGATGACCCTTCACAAATCGCTCATAAGTACAATTGAGCCAATTTTTCTGTAGTTACATCTAACTTCTTAAGTACCATTGAATCCTCTAATAAACAATATATCATAGTCTTACTATGAGTGAAAACTTCTCGGTTCATGAGAATGTGTGGCGCCACATTGTTCAAGCCTGGGAATCTGCCCTTAAAGGAGCAATCTATCTATTTACCCCTGCTTTGGGGAAGGAGTGAATTCCGTCTTGTGTAGCTGAGTTCTCAGCTTCTCAATCAGATGAATCCCCAAAATGGTAGACTTGTTGAGTTGACAATCTGGTCACTCTCACCCATACAAATCAAAGAACCGCCCTCATAGGTAGGAGTTCCTAACTCACTTAGGATTAAGGTCATGTCATCCATGGTCATCCTAGTGAAATGTAAGTCTCTATTATCAACGGTGTTATATAAAAAGACTAATCATTTCGTGGTTCGGTCTTATATAAACTCTTTGTATAGGATACACTCGCTCACATGTCTCCATATGAATGATTAGGATCAAATCATTTATAGCAGTTTACAACACTTGTAATATCTACAAAGCGGGCTATATCCGTAGTGTCACCAAGATAAGGTATCCCTCATTTATCCATATACTACAGACCATTTAAGTTATTAATTTAAACAAGATCCACTTGTATGTCTTTACATGCTTGTTTAAATTTACACAAAATAACCTCGGATCTTAGTTTATTGGATTAAGTAAATGCTTATAAAATAACACTGATTTTATTAATAACAATATTTTTATAGAGTTTACAAACTATGAGTCTACCAGGAGATTACCGTTCCCAACAAGATGGGTTTTAAAGTTCTCTGAATAATAATATTCTGGGTTTTAAAAAGTGAAATTCTGTGAAACAAATAAGGATATTAAATGTCTATTTGAAATCCCAGAAAACCTGTGAAACAAATGGGACCTAAAAGTGTGTTTGGAGAGTTGAAATGTAATCAAGATTACTGGAAATTAGATTATGGTAGGTTTTGTTGCCTTGTATTTGGATTATTGGGAACCTGATTATAGTGTTTAGAATTTGGTAGTAGATAAGTAGTTATATTTAAGACAATTCATACAAGCATAAGTTAATATAGATTTAGTTGTTGATACAACAAACAAACAGATAAGTTCTAACAAGTTTATAAAAGCAGCAGAACAATGCGGAGTTAAGTGAAATAGGGTTAAGGTGCCTGATGCAAAACACGTTCTGAAGGAACTCTGAATAGAGCACCATGTGAGCGGCGGAAGCAGATCGTTCCAAATCCCATTGAGAAAGAACACAAACAATTACAGTCTACACACAAACGATTATGCATAATCAGAAATTACAACATGCAATTTATAAATGAAGATACAAGGGATGAAGTATGCAAACTTTTGAAGAACTCTTCTTCAAGTATCCCTCGATCGTTCAACAAATTGTTCAATCAGCACAAACTCGAACAAAACGATTAGAACTCGATCTCCATGAACGTCTGAATAAACCTCGATCTCAATCAAGTCCAACTCGATCCTCGAACAGAATTAGAACACCACCACAATAGTTACCTTGGTATTCTCAGTGTGAGAATCTAGGAGTTGTGGGCTCCGTATGATTTTGGATTGAGGAAAGTAGGAGGTAGACGATTGAGTAAGTAGGAGATGAATGTTGTCTATCGTATAGATGAAATACTTGATCGTTTAGAAAATGAAGCCTATCGTATAGACTTTACTACTCGATCGTTCAGCAACGAGTAAACGAGTAACTATCGCATAGTCAACTCGATCGTGTATGCTCTCTCTATGCTATCGTTTAGTAAAACCTTTTTACTTAATAGCCTTTTTGTGAGATATTCTGAATTAATCATCAACTCTCTGATTTGGAAAACAATTTTCCTTTTATCTCACAGTTACCATAAAAATTCCAATAACCTTTCACTTAATTTGGTTATTAGAGAAAAGGAATAATTAATTATCATATAATTAATATGTTATAAATAAATATAATAACCAACTTATTATATTATATTTATAACCTATAGTTTTATTATTTCATCATATGCAACATATAAACCATAGTTCTTTTTCTATTTTATGGTATTTGATTTATATAAATTCCTCCAATTAATGTATCTAATACATCAAATCAATTATATCACATATACTTGAATTAATTTAATTATATCACATATAATTAAACTTCCTCTTGTTAATTTGAACACTTCAAACCAACCTAAAATATGATTCTTAACTTGAACCCATTGAGCTACCAAGGAAACCTCATGGACCTATAGCTTGAAGCTCCAACGGTACGTGAACAACTTTAAATTCTTCAATCACGAGATCTATCATCCATTAACTGTTGGTCAGTCCACTAAAGACCAATAGCTATATTCTTCGCACTACAAATATATTTCTGTGTCCATATGACCAATCAACAGTGCGATGAACCTTCACAAATCGCTCTAAGTTTCACTATTTTACCCTATGTAGTTACATCTAACTCCTTAAGTACCATTGATTCCAAAATGGTAGGCTTGTTGAGTTGGCAATCTGATCACTCTCACCCATACAAATCAAAGGACCGCCCTTATAGAAAGAGTTCCCAACTCACTCAAGATTAAGGCCATGTCACTTATGGTCATTTTAGTGAAAGGTAAGTCTCAATTATCAACGGCGTTATATAAAGAGACTAATTATCTCGTGGTCTGATCTTATACAAACTCTTTGTATAGGATACTCCTGCTCACATGTCTCCACATGAATGGTCAGGATCAGACCATTTGTAGCACTTTACAACATTTGTAACATCTGTAAAGCGGGTCGTATCCATAGTGTCATTAGGATAAGGTATCCCTTCTTTATCCTTATACTACAGACCATTTAGGTTATTAATTATGGCATGATCCACTTGTATGTCTCAACATATATGCTGAAGTTACATGAAATAACCACAGATCTTAGTTTATTGGATTTGAGTAAATACTTATAAAATAACATTTATTTTATTAATTAACAATATGTTTACAGAGGTGTTGACAAACTACAAGACTATCAGGAGAATTAGGACACCAATCCCAATAATCTCCCACTTGTCCTAATGCCTCGGAAGACTAATGTACAATACATAAAACAGTACAATATACAATAAACTAGGGCATACTCTATACCCTAGTAGCATATCTTATTTGCTCTAGACAAGGTGTCGCATGTCCCGTAAACCTAGACTCTCCAGATGAATCTCAAACACTTTAGCCGTGAGAGCCTCTGTAAACTGATCAACAACGTTTGTGCTCCGATGTGATCTTCGTGACTATCACGTCACCGCGATGAAAAATTTCCTTGATCAAATGATACTTCCGTTCTATGTGCTTGCCTCTTCGGTGACTCCAAGGTTCCTTAGAATTTGCCACAGCCCCGTTGTTATCACAATAGAGAGTGATCGACAAAGATATATTTGGAACAACTTCCAAATCTGTGAGGAACTTCCTAAGCCAAATAGCCTCTTTAGCAGCTTCACGAGCGACTAGGTATTAGGCTTCCATAGTGGAGTCCGCGATGCATCCTTGTTTGATGCTTCGCCAAACTACAACCCCTCAATTCAGAGTGAACACTGACCTTGATGTCGATTTCTGAGGATCTCTATCAGTCTGAGAGTCAGAGTCTGTGTATCCTGTAAGGATCAAATCCTTATCTCCATACATGAGCATATAGTTCCTCGTTCTTCGAAGATACTTAAGGATCATTTTGACCGTCGTCCAATGATCTAATCCTGGATTGGATTGATATCGACTGGAAATCCCTACTGCATAGCAAATGTCAGGTCTAGTACATACCATTGCATACATGAGGCTACCAACAGCCGATGCATAGGGAATCTATCTCATTTCCTTAATCTCTTGAGGTTTCTTAGGACACTGTTCCTTAGGCAAAATAATTCCATGCCTGAACGGTAATAAATGTTGACTTTTTGGCACTTAATCTCAAATTAATTATTTTAATTAATTAATTAATCAATGATTTGATGATAACAAACTCAATTTTTAATTACTAGAGCTGTAGCTATGAGTGCTATAGATGGTCTAATGAGAGGAATGAAAGTGATTGACACGAGAGCTCCTTTAAGTGTTCCAGTTGATGGAGCGACTCTCGGCCGAATTTTCAACGTGCTTGGAGAGCCTATTGATAATTTGGGTCCTGTAGAAAAATTTTATTGTTTTAATATGTCCATAGCGTAGATCTCGGAACAACGATTCTAACACCTCTTGAATTACTCAAATCGGAGCTAAAACGAAGACGATATGACCGAAACAAGTCTATAGAGAAAATACCGTGGTGGATGACGTGGCATAACCAGACTATTTGCATGTAGACATGTGGCAGCATATTGGTTGAATGGTGGATCATTAAGAGATTAACATATGATGGATTTTTTATTTTTGGATTATTTTAAAATAAAAAATTGAAATTAAAAAGAAATTTAAAAGGAAAATAAATTTAATATTATTTTATGTTTGTGTCTAACGGCTAGTTTTTTTACACATGGTATGGTTTTTATTTTTGGATTGACTTTAAAGAGAATGAATTTAAAAAGAAAATGAATTAAAAGGAAAATAATTTAATATTATTTTATGTTTGTGTCTAACGGCTAGTTTTTTACACATGGTATGTTTTTTATTTTTGGATTGACTTTAAAGAGAATGAATTTAAAAAGAAAATGAATTAAAAGGAAAATGAATTTAATATTATTTTATGTTTGTGTCTAACGCCTAGTTTTTTACACATGGAATGTTTTTTTTTTTATTTTTTGGATTAATTTTAAAAAGAAAATGAATTTAATATTATATTTTTTTTGTATCTAACGACTAGTTTAATTTAAAATCTCCACCATTGATTTTTCTTTCCAAAATTTAATGGTCTAAATTAATTGTGGTACTAAAAATTTTTCCATCTCTATATAAACCATCTTCCTCTCCAAATTTTAAACCAACAAATTTTACATTTCATAATCCTCCAAAACTCAAAAGTTCCATTGTTACACTCTCTAAGTTCCCCATTTTTTTTCTTTTCATCTTAGTCTTGAGAGATTGTTATTGTATTGTGAGGATAAACTTGTTGAGTGCTTAAACTTATAAATCCACTCTAGTGAGAGTTGTATTGTATTCTTAAAAAATTCCAACATTTTTAACGGTTTGATCCTAAATCGTGGAAAGGATCAGGTTTGCTCTTGAACCCGTAAAAGGAGCGGTGGTGTAACGGTTGGGCTCTATCCGTGGAAAGAGTTAGAAAGATTTTATTCAAATTCCCAAGAGGCGCTTGGGGAGTGGAGTAGGTCAAGTTTGACCAAACCACTATAAAAATTACGGTGTCTTATTTTCTAACTCTTTCCTTTTTATTTTTGCAATTAATTTAAGCAATTTATTGTATGTTTTAGTTTGTTCTTATTTATTTTCTAAAATTTTATAGAATTAAATTATCACATTTTTTGTCATCTTATTTGTTGCATAATTTGAATTTTTCTTATTATTTATAAAAAGCGTATTAATTAGTTTAATTGGGTTAATTTAGAAAAAAAAAAGTTTAATTAAACCCTATTCACCCCCCTCTAGGGTTGCCATATCGATTCAATAATAAACCTCTCTTGGAATTCTGCATTGAGTACCTGATCAACATCTTGTCAATGAATGATGCCCGAGACAAGGCTAACCTTTTGTTCTTACGATCTTTTATGATTTGGATCCTTAAAACAAACTGTGCGTCTCCCAAATCTTTCATTTAGAATTGGACGGCTAGCCACTTCTTAATGTCAGTTAGAAAACCTACATCATTCCCAATGAGTAGGATATCATCCACATGCAGTACCAGGAAAGCTACTGAGCTGTTGATGATTTTCTTGTAAACACAAGGCTCATCAACATTCTGATGAAAGCCAAATGATTTGATCGCACTATCAAATCTAATGTTCCAAGATCTAGATACTTGTTTCAGCACGTAAATGGACCTATTAAGCTTGCAAACGTTTTGCTCTTGATCTGGAATAATGAACCTTTCTGGTTGAGCCATGTAGATGGTCCTCTCAAGATTACCATTTAAAAAGGTAGTCTTGACATCCATCTGCCATATCTCATAATCATAAAATGTGGCCATAGATAGGAGAATCCGGATAAATTTCAACATGACAACAGGTGAGAACGTTTCCTCATAGTCCATTCCCTCGACCTGGGTATAACCCTTTGCCACAAGTTTAGCCTTGAAGGTTTGCACCTTTCATTTTACACCTCTTTTCCTCTATTTACAACCTATAGGTTTTACCCCATCAGGCTGATCCACAAGTTCGCAAACGGAATTGAAGTACATAGACTTCATTTCCTGATTCATGGCTTTAATCCACTCATCTTTGTCAACATCCTCAATTGCTTACTTATAAGACAATGGATCCTCAACTTCATCATTAGACATGATGTTTTGGGCTTCAGTCAAGCCCATATAGTTTTCCGGTGGGTTTGCAACCCTCCCACTATGTTGAGGCAGTCTCAACTCTTGAGATGGTTCATTAGATGAACCCACATCAACAACTCTTATTGATCGATCAGTCTGTTCAACAACTCTTATTGAACTCTCAGTAGTCTCATTAGAAATCTCATTTAAAACAAGCTTACTTCGTGGTTTATGATCCCAGATATGGTCTTCTTCCAAGAAGATAACATTTGTCGACACAAACACCTTGTTCTCACTTGGATCATAGAAGTATCCATCCCTCGTTTCTTTTGGGTAACCTACAACTAGGAAAACTTTCGAACACAAGGACTTGTCACTCAATAATGCTTGTGAAGCAATGTGTTTGAGGTAATGAATAAAAGTAAAAATAAGAAGTTTAATGGATTACACACTACTCCTACTCCTAACTAAACATATTGAGCAATAGAAGACTTGCGATGAGAATTGGTAGATTCACAACAATTATTAACACATAGTAATGTTTATTATCTTAAATCGCTCGAGTAATCCCAGCTCATCATACTAACGCATCGCACACCTCTCGATGGTCAGCCGCATGATTATATCTCTATAGTGCATGGGTGCGTTGAGTATAAGACCGTGCCTATCTCTAGGAACAATGCATACTTTACTTTAGTGCGTTCCATCTCTTACATTCTCAGGAAGTTAGATGCGACTAATTAACTCATAGACAAGCATTGCAACAACCCATTGACAAGCGTTGCTACAGGCTTTCACCAAGAAAATAGGATTAACTCACTATACTCACACAACGCACACCTCTCGGTGGGTTGCTACATGTATCCTATCTCTAGGCTACACGATTAAGTATGCGATCGCCTTTGATAAATAAATGATGAAGGTAAATGATGACAAAGATAAAGACGATGAAGAAGATGGTATTGAAGGAATCAAGATATGCATTGATTACAAAATGTCTTAATATCTTAAGCTAAAATGTAATACAATACAGAGATTAGAGGAGAAATGAAAGAATCTGCATCAAGGCTGTTGCTGGTGCCATGGATGGATAGTGGAGATGTCTCTCTCGAGTTCTATTTCTGGCGAAAGCTCCGGTCGTCACTCGGTCTGATTTGTGGAGATGAAGAATCCTCACAGAAAATCTCGTTCATGCTCTCATCTGTGATCGCAAACCTCTGCCTTAAGGCAGAAGTTCGGATGCTTTGAAATGAAGGTCCAAGGGGCTATTTATAGAGTTTAAACGCCGACAGCTATCATGATTGCGTTATGTCTCACTGATGCCTTTGTCGCGGTATGGGCAATGTCACATCATCTTATCTTGTTGATACTCCCAAAGTATGCGTCCGAGCTTGATTCAACTGAAGTATCAACGCATTCTACCCATTTTGCAATCACCTTTCTATTTAAGGTTATCACTCTGTGGCCGCAATCTCCAAGTGATTACCGCATTCGCTTGGCGACTGCAACTTCCATACGATGGACGCATTCGATCACCGTAACTTCCATGCGATGGACGCATGCGATCACCACATGTGTTCGTCTATGCGATAGCTCGATTTTCAGCACATACGTTTGATTTTGGGCTTGCTTATTTCCACTGCATGCGTTTGATTCTTGTGGTAACTACAAAAATAGACACTTTGGCACGGAATAACGCATAATATTAGGGTTAGTGAGAATTTAGGTGCTAATCGACACAAAATTCATTTTTTCACAAATTCTAAGTATTATCACCACATTTTCTACTTGTTAGCTCTCATAATCTTAAATAAAAGGCTTATAATAACTGGCTTTTCAGCTAGTTATCAAAACTTAATCTCGGTTTCTTGTCTTATTGAACAAGGTTATATCATCTTCTTTTCTGAGAATAAAGCATTTATTTTCAAGAATGGAATGGAGATTGGTTTTGGTTTGATGGAAAGTAACTTCTATGTACTAAGGTCGTTAGTCATAAAAGCCTTATTTAATACTGAAATGTTCAGTGCAGTGACAACAGCTAAAAGACCAAAGGTTTCTTCTAGAGAAAATGCCCATCTTTGGCATCTAAGGTTAGGTCACATCAACCTTAATATGATTGAGCAGTTGGTGAAAAGTGGATTTCTAAAGAGTTTAGAAAAAAAACTCCTTGTCATTGTGTGAATCATGCCTCGAAGGCAAGATGACCAAACGACCTTTTACTGGAAAAGGTTATGAGCCAAGGAAGCCTTGGAGCTTATACATTTTGACCTCTGTGGTCCGAAGAGTGTTAGGGCTCGAGGTGGGCATGAATATTTCATCTCTTTTATAAATGATAATTCAAGGTACGGATATCTTTACCTAATGCAACATAAGTCTGAAGCCCTTGACAAGTTCAAGGAGTATAAGGTTGAAGATGAATACTTGTTAGGTAAGAAGATAAAAACACTACGATCTAATCGTGGTGGAGAGTATATGGACCTCCAATTCCATAACTATATGATAGAACATGGGATTGNTAAAAACACTACGATCTAATCGTGGTGGAGAGTATATGGACCTCCAATTCCATAACTATATGATAGAACATGGGATTGCGTCCCAACTCTCGCCCCCAGGTACACCTCAGTAGAATGGTGTATCAGAAAGAAGAAACAGAACCTTGTTGGATATAGTTCAGTTTATGATGAGTTATGTTCATCTTCCAGACTCGTTTTAGGGTATTGCAGTGGAGACTGCATGCCACATTCTGTTCCCTCGATAAGTGTTTCTGAAACACTTTTTGAGTTGTGGAGAGGCCGTAAAGGTAGTTTACGTCACTTCCAGACTTGGGGGTGTTCGACCCATGTGCTTGTGACTAACCCAAAGAAGTTGGAACTGTGTTTGAAAGTTTGTCTTTTTGTAGGCTACCCCAGGGAAACGAGAGGTAGATACTTCTATGATCTGGGTGAGAACAAAGTGTTTGTTTTAACAAATACCATCTTCTTGAAAGAATACCACATCCAGGACCATAAGCCACGAAGTAAGCTTGTTTTACGTGAGTTTCTAGTGAGACTGAGACTACTAGGGTTCAACAAGTGTTGTTGAACAAGCCGGCAGGTCAACAAGAGTTGTTGAGTTTGGTACATCTGGTCAACCAGCTCAAGAGTTAAGACTACCTCAACGTAGTGAGAGGGTTATAAACCCATTGGATCACTACATGGGTTTGATTGAAGCCCATAACGTCATTTCTAATGATGGGGTCGGGGTCGAGGATCCATTGTCTTTCAAGAAAGCAATGAAGAATGTTGATAAGGATGAATAGATTAAAGCCATGAACCAGGAGATGGAGTCTATGTACTTCAATAACGTCCAGGAGCTTGTGGATCTGTCCGATGGGGTAAGATCTATAGAATATAAGTGGATCTATAAGCGAAAGAGAGGTGTAGATGGAAAGGTGCAAACCTTTAAGGCTAGACTCATGGAAAAAGGTTATACCCAAGTTGAGGGAGTTAACTATGAGGAAACCTTCTTATCTATTGTCATGCTGAAGTCTATTAGGATACTCTTGTCTATAACCACATTTTATGATTATGAGATATGAAAAATGGACGTCAAGACTGCCTTTCTTAATGGTAATCTTGAGGAGACCATCTACATGACTCAACCAGAGGGGTTCGTAGTTCCAGATCAAGAGCAAAGAGTTTGCAAGCTTAATATGTCCATTTATAGGCTGAAACAAACGTCTCAATCGTGGAACATTAGATTTGACATTGCGCTCAAGTCGTTTGGCTTTGATCAGAATGTTGATGAGCCTTATGTCTATAAGAATATCATCAACAACTCAGTAGCTTTCCTGGTACTGTATGTGGATGATATCCTACTCATTGGGAATGATATAGGTATCTGACTGACATTAAGAAATGGCTAGGTGCCTAGTTCCAAATGAAAGATTTGGGTGAGACAGAGTACGTTCTAGGGATCTAGATCATTCGTGATCATAAGAACAAAAGGTTAGCTTTGTCTCAGGCATCGTACATTGATCAAATGATGATCAGGTACAGGATGTAGGATTTCAAGAGGGGTTTGTTACCCTTCAGGCATAGAATCGTTTTGTCTAAGGATCAATGTCCTAAGACACCTTAAGAAGTTGAGGAGATGAGATAGATTCCCTATGCTTCAGCTGTTGGAAGCTTAATGTATGCAATGTTGTGTTCCAGACCTGACATCTCTTACGTAGTAGAGATTGTCAGTCGGTATCAGTCCAATCCAGGATTTGATCAGTGGACGACAGTTAAGACGATCCTCAAGTATCTTCAGAGAACGAGGAACTACATGCTCGTGTATGGAGATAAGGATCTGATCCTTACAGGATACACAAAATCTGACTTTCAGACTAATAGAGATTTTCGCAAATCGACATCAGGGTCAATGTTCACACTAAATGGAGAGGTTGTAGTGTGACGAAGCATCAAGCAATGATGCATTTCAGACTCCGCTATGGAAGCCGAATACATAGCCACTTGTGAAGCAACTAAAAAGGCTTTTTGGCTGAGGAAATTCCTTTCAGATTTGGAAGTTTTTCCAAATATGAATTTACCTATCACTCTTTATTGTGATAACAGTGAGGCGGTAAGAAATTCGAAGGAACCTTGGAGTCATCATTAGGATAAGCATATTAATAAAAAATATCACTTTATTAGGAAGATTGTGTATCGCGGTGATGTGATAGTCACGAAGATCGTGACGGAGCATAATATTGCTGCTGATCCATTTACAAAGGCTCTCACGGCTAAAGTGTTCGAGGGTCACCTGAAGTCTGGGTCTGCGGGACATACAACCTCTTGTCTAGGGCAAGTAGGAGATAATACTGGGGTATGCTCTAGTTTATTGTATATTGTACATGTATTTATCTTGTATTGTACATTAGTTTTCCGAGGCATTAGGAAAAGTGGGATATTGTTGGGATTGGTGTCCTAATTCTCTCGAAGTCTTATAGTTTGTAATTTATACACATTGTTATGAATAAAATAAGAGTTATTTTATTTAGCATTTACTCATATCCAATAAACAAAACTCCATGGTTATTGTATGTAAACTTAAACAAGTATATGAGATATACAAGTAGATCATGCCTTAAGTGATAACCTAAATAGGTCTGTAGTATAAGGATTAAGGAGGGATTTCTGATCCTTGTGACACTACGGATACAACCAACTTTGTAGAAGTTTACAAGTGTTGTGAACTACTGCACATGGTAGATTCTGACCATTCATGTGGAGACATGCGAGCGAAGGTGTTCTATACAAAGAGTTTGTATAAGACCGGACCATGAGATGATTCGTCTTTGTATATAATGTCGTTGATACTGGAGACTTACATCTCATTTAAACGACTATAGGTGACATGACCTCAATCCTGAGTGTTTTGGGAATTTTTTCCTTTGGGGCGGTCCTTTGACTAGTATGGGTGAGAGTGGCCTGATTGCCAACTCAACATGCCTACCTTTTTGGGGACTTTTCTGATTTGGGAGTTGGGAACTCAGTTACACAAGATGGAATACACTTCTTCCCTGAAGCAGGGGTAAGTAGATAGATTGCACCCTTAAGGGCTGATTCTGGGACTTAAACATAGTGGCCACAGCTTCTCTTTGGAAGAGAAGACCTAGTTATAGTAGGACTATAACTTATGTTCATTGGAGGGATCAGTGGTACTTAAGGAATTAGATGTAACTACAAGCGCATAATAGTTATTGGCCCAGCTGTACTTACAGGCGATCTGTGAAGGGTTATCACACTGTTGATTGGTTGATATGGACACATAATATATCTGTGGTAAGGAGAGTTCAACTATCGGTCTTTAGTGGAGTGCCTGACAGTTAACGAACGGTGGATTCCGTGACTAAAGAGTTTAGTCAGTTATTCACGTACCGTTGGAGCTTCGAGCTATAGGTCCATAAAGTCCCCTTGGTAGCTCAATGGATTCAAGTTGAGTATCAGTTCTCAGTATTGATTTGAAATGTTCAAATAGACAAGAGGTAAGACGATTATATATGATATGATCGATGTGATGCATGAGATACATCAAATGAAGGATTAATGTAAATGAGGTTTACATTAAGTACAATGAAATAGAAAAAGAGATATGGTTTATATGTTTCATGATATGAAATATTAAAACTATAGATTATAAATATAGTATGGTAAGTTGATTATCATGTATATTTATAATTATATTAATTGTTGGATAATTATCTCTTTTTCTCTAATAACCAATTGAGTGGAAGGTTATTGTTAGTTTCATGGTAACCGTGAGATAAAAGAAAATTTTTTTCCCTAAATTTAGTTGATGGAATTGAGAGTTTTTATTCTCGGAAAGTATTCAGGGTGGTTATCAAGTGAATGAGATTTACTAAATGACAGTTGAAGAGAGATTAGACGATTGTGGAGTGATTCTATACGATAATTCACTCAGCTGGCCTTTAGCTAAACGGTCGTGCAACTTTTACTAAATGATCGAATAACATTTGTTAAACGATTGGACATCGTCTATACGATAGACCTTGTCATCTCCCACTTGCTCAATCGTTTACACAATTGTTCCACCGGTCTCGTCCTCTAACCAAGTCCACACAGAGCCCAAACTTCTAGATTCTCACACCGAGAATACCAAGGTAGCCATTGTGGTGGTGTCATGCTCAACTCGACATTGTCGAGGTTTATTAGAGGACGTTCGTTCTGTTCGTGATCTTGGAGTTTGCTAAGTTCGTGGTCGTTGTGATCACGTTGTGGTGCGGTCGAAGTGTTCGAGCATTTGTGATTGTCATCTTGTTGTGAACGAGTGTTCGTGATCAAGGGTGTTGAAGATGAATTTTCAAAGGTATGTTATTGTTTCCCTTGATCTTATAGAAAAGCATGTTGTAATTTCGTTTTGTGCATAGACTGTATGTTTCCGTTTCTTGATTGTAATTGTTAATGTTCATATA
The DNA here is from genome assembly GCF_009727055.1 of Benincasa hispida. Taxonomy (NCBI): domain Eukaryota; kingdom Viridiplantae; phylum Streptophyta; class Magnoliopsida; order Cucurbitales; family Cucurbitaceae; genus Benincasa; species Benincasa hispida. Next base: position 45,312,538 of record NC_052355.1, on the reverse strand, counting down.
CAAATGAAATTTAGAACGATCATTTTGCTGCTCATAAAAATCTTCATATCCGATTTCCTTCAACCTTGATATTGACTCATGCAAACACATCCAAAAGGGGATGCTTTCAGAGCACCACGAGGCCAAGCATGAATCTCACGGTGTGAAAATACAAGGAGAAACGTGAGTGAAATTGACATATCATATATATCTTTTCCTCCCACTGAGTATTTTAAAACCTAGGGTTTAGTTTACTTAGAAAAAACACGACTAATTATTTTAACTAAGTGACTGTTTAGGTTTGCCCAAAAGTAACTTTTACTTTAGGAAGTTAAACAATTTTGATCATCCTTCATTAAACACTTTAACGAAGTCTTTGATCAACTGTTGCATGCTTGTAGTAAATTTATCTAATTCACCTTTTCAGGTAGGTTCCTAGGTAGGGGTGTTCCGTTTCCGTCAACTTAAATACCCCAGCCTAGTTAGAACTAGCCTTAGACAAAAGGTCTCTTATAGATAGATTTATTACAAATTTAATCTTTTATTCAAATCAATTTAATCTTATTAAACTAATTCAAAAGATTAAACTTAGGTTTCTAATCTCATTAGAACCATGAACTTAGGTCTATCTCAATCAAATTTCAAAACCCTTTTAAAACATGATTTTATTCAAGTTCGCATGCAACTCTTTCTTATTGATTTTAGTTCTAATTTCCATTATAACTCTTATAAAAGGAAACAACTAAAACCAACCATAATGCGAAGCAACACATTCTCAAGGCATTTGTAACTTTTATAAATAAACCTAAGTGTCATGCTCCATGCATTATTCATTCATTACTACTTTTATATAACTCTTATATAACAAAGTAATGAACCAAGCATACATGCGCTCATATACCCTTATACTATAACACTTATAATATAAAGATGATGCATGAATATGCTTAATGCATGTATAAATATAACTCTTATATTATATGATATATGAGCATGCTTTAATGTAATTTAATCATGCAATTTATTATATTATAATACATATAATATAAAGATGATGCATGAATAAATGTATAACCTAAAGTGGGTTCTAAATCTATATGTCATATATTATGGCATATAAACAAACATACATCTCATATACATTAGATAAAAATTGATGGACCGAGATAATTAGTCTCAAATCCGGAAGAATAAAGCTACCTATTGCAAAGAACATTGAGTCCACCGGTTCAAACAGGCGAACTGGGTCTTGAACGTCTGGGCAAAGCCTCGTCTCCTTGATCATGTAACATTTCCTTATGATCGTCTAGCAACGTTGTACGAGCATAAACGATCGTTTAGCATGGTTCGAGTGCCTATGACTATGCGATGAAGCATGAAGGTCATGCGATCGTGCAGCGCACATCGTGTAACGCATGCCTAAACAATCAAGTAGACGACAACTATATAGTGAAGCATGATCGTCTAAACGATCGCGAAGCAAGCGTCAAGTATCGTATATCGGGTGATCGAGTAGCCAGTGACTATGTGATGAAGTATGTTGTACTACATGATCGTTTAGTGTGCACGCCTACCATGCGACGAGTATTATAAACTCTATGCGATCGTTTACCCCAAGCGTCCACGCGATCGAGCAGCCAACGCAACACGATAGAGTAAACTCTTTACTCAATCGTTTAGCATCGAGCATGTGATCATTTAGTAAATACTATACGATCAGGTAGAACTTTTCTACACGATTGTTTAGCCTGGGCTACACGATGAGACTAACCTTTCATCTTCTTCCTCAATGAGAACAACATTTCTATGCTTCAAAACTTCATCACGAACGACTCAAAAAACTTCAAACACTTTGAATACAGTCTCGATTTCTTGTTAATTATGCCTAAAAAATATAGGGGCCCTTACAAATTAACATTTTGTAAACTTAAAGAAAGCTTTAAACAAAGGCAATCATCCCGTAAACATCCATCAACACATCCACAAACACATTTAACTCTTAAACGCATTGTACAACACTTAAAATCCTCCATGACTGTAAAATAAGTTCAATACAGTAATGAAATTTGGAATATCAGAACAACCTGGCTTTGATACTAATTGAAGGAACTTTGAATAGAGCACCATGTGAGCGGCGAAAGCAAATCGTTCCAAATCTCATTAAGAAAGAACACAAACCATTACAGTCCACACAAAAACGATTATGCTTAATCAGAAATTACAGATGCTACTTATAAATGAAGATACAATAGATAGAGTATGGAAACCTTTGAAGAACTCTTCTTCAAGTATCCCTCGATCATTCAGCAAGTTGTTCAATCAGCATGAACTCGAATACAACGATCAGAACTCGATCTCAATGAACGCCTGAATGAACCTTGATCCCAATTGAGTCTAACTCAATCCTTGAATGGAATTAGAACACCACCACAATGGTTGCCTTGGTATTCTCGGTGTGAGAATCTAAGAGTTGTGGCTCTGTATGATTTTGGATTGAGGAAAGCAGGAGGTAGACGATTGAGTTAGTGGGAGATGAATGTTGTCTATCATATAGATGAAATACTCGATCGTTTAGAAAATGAAGCCTATCATACTACTCAATCGTTTAGCAACGAGTAAACAAGTAACTATCGCATAGTCAACTCAATCGTGTATGCTTTCTTTATGTTATTGCTTAGTAAAACCTTTTTACTTAATAGTTTTTTTGTGAGATATTTTGAATGAATCATTAACTCTCTGATTTGGAAAACAATTTTCCTTTTATCTTACAGTTACCATAAAACTTCCAATAACCTCCCACTCAATTTGGTTATCAAAGAAAAAGAATAATTAATTATCATATAATTAATATGTTATAAATAAATATAATAACCAACTTATTATATTATATTTATAACCTATAGTTTTAATATTTCATCATATGAAACATATAAATCATAGTTCTTTTTCTATTTTATGGTATTTAATATAAATCATATTTATATTAATTCCTCCAATTAATGTATCGAATACATCAAATCAATTATATCGCATATAATTGAATTATTTTAATTATATCACATATAATTAAACATCCAACTGATTAAACTCTTTAATCACGAAATCTACCATCTGTTAACTGTTGGTCACTCAACTAAAGGCTGACATTGCATTATTCACACTACAAATATATTTTTGTGTCCATATGACCAATCAATAGTGCGACGACCCTTCACAAATCACTCGTAAGTACAACTGGACCAATTCACCGTTTTGCCCTGTGTAATTACATCTAACTCCTTAAGTACCACTGATTTCTCTAATGAACAATAAGTCATAGTCATACTATGACTAAGTCCTCTCGGGCTAGGAGAGGGTGTGGCCACTATGTTCAAGACCTAGAATCAGCCCTTAAGTGAGCAATTTATCTACCTACCCCTACTTCGGGGAAGGAGTGAATTCTGTCTTGTGTAGCTGAGTTCCCAACTTTCCAATCAGACAAATCCCCAAAAAGGTAGGCTTGTTAAGTTGGCAATCTGGCCACTCTCACCCATACAAATCAAAGAATCGCCCTCATAGCCAAGAGTTCCCAACTCACTCAGGATTAAAGTCATGTCACCTATGGTCATTTTAGTGAAATGTAAGTCTCAATTATCAACGATATTATATAAAGAGACTAATCATCTCGTGGTCCGATCTTATACAAACTCTTTGTATAGGATACCCCGCTCGCATGTCTCCACATGAATTGTCAGGATCAAACCATTTGGAGCACTTTACAGTACTTGTAACATCTACAAAGCAGGCCGTATCCGTAGTGTCATCAGGATAAGGTATCCCTCCTTTATTATTATACTACAGATCATTTAGTTTATTACTTAAGACATGATCCAGTTGTATGTCTCTACATACATGCTTAAGTTACATGAAATAACCACGGATATTAGTTTATTGGATTTGAGTAAATGCTTATTAAATAACATTTATTATATTAATTAACAATATGTTTACAGAGGTGTTTATAAATTACGAGACTACCAAGAGAATTAGGATACCAATCTCAACACGTTCAAGGACTTGCATGTAATTATTAAACTTCCATTTTGTTGGGAAGTCCATGAAATAGGTGAGCAACATAGGATCTGCAAGCAATGACCGGGCAATCGTTAGGCCATCTTGCGGTGATAGTCCAGGAATTTATTGTAGCTCTGCGTACAATTCTCGATGTTTACGCATTGCCATCTCATCCTTTACAAATGGCCACTGTGAAATCCTATTAATAGCATTTGTGGTGAGCTGATACGTCTCTCGCATCACATCTGTGTTATATATAGGGGATGAACAAGATCTTCGACTCCTTGGCGTCGCTCCAGTCCCAGTCAATTTACCACTCTGGCGTTCAAGAGGTCCTCCCTATGGGCAGATCGACCAATGGTGGATCAAGAATGTAGAAATTCTCGAAGTCTGGGGACTGGTTGTTTAAACCTTCATTGTCCTCGTCCATATCAGGTTCTGCTCCAACATCATTTGGTGTAGTGGCAAGCCCCCCTCTTGCTCTATCCCTGCCAAATATTATCTTCAAACTGTCATACAATGGGAATGACTTATGTCTCAATCCCTTAGCATTGGGGTGACTTTGCATGACATGAAATTTGTTATGTGTCATACAAAAAATTTTGAAAATAAATAAACAAAATTATATTTTACAGACACACAAATTGGGTAACCCATGTGTTGAATATCTTCGGTTCACAATCAATGCATTTTTGCTCAGCATTCCAACTGATCCGCTACATCCTGAGCCTAACATCTCTAAAATGGCACTGTGCTGGTTCTTCAATGTCCTAACTCTTTAAATCCAAGTTTGGGTTCAACCATAGAACTTAATGACCCAAAAAATAAATGCAAGAATTAATACTAATTTTTCATTATTACATGAAAAGACATGAAAGTAACCTGATTGATTATAATCAAATTAATGGTCCAACCAATAGATTCAAACAAAAAATAATCATAACACAAATATAAATTGGAAACTATCATAAATGATAAAATGAAATCTCAAAATATTGGCCTTAGATATGGAATTTTGATTTACTCATACAGAAAACAAACCTTCGGATGGTAAAAATAACAACAAAATCAAAATCAATTTTCCAAGTATTAATGAAATAAATTAGAAAAACAATATGTTTAAGTTATAATCACACAAAAACATAATAAACCAAACAAAAAAAAATAATTTTTTTTGAGCATAAAGAGGCTTCAGGTTAGATGAACCAATGAATATATGATAAAAACTGTTTTATTTGACAAACACACACAAATCTAACAAAGAATGAAAGTAATAAATGAAAATTTGATTTTTAAGTTTTAAAAAAGTAATGAGGCAATGAAATAAAACATGAATAATAAAAAACTATTCTCAATTCAACGAATGAAAACAAAATTGTAAGTATTGAAAAACAAATAATTTATGTGGAAAATATAAAGCCACTTAATTAAAGAGTTTGAAAAAACAAGTAATCATCATCGACCTGATAATATGGGAAGGATTTGAACGAAAACCAAATAAGAATAATAGCTACTGACTAAAAAATCGAGATTGAAGCATTCAATTAAAACTAAAAAGAATAGATCCAGAACATACAAACAAATACTAAAGCACAATAGATCGAAAACATTCAAACTAAATTCGAATCCGATCAGATCTAAAGCAAGCAAACAAAAACTAAATTAAAAGTAACAAAAATCGAGATTGAAGCATTCAAATTAAAACCAAATAAGAATAGATACAGAACATGCAAACAGATATTAAAGTACAGTAGATAAAAAACATTCAAACCAAAATCGAATCAGATCGGATCTGAAGCAATCGAATGAAAACCAAATCAATAGTAATGAAAATCGGAATTGAAGCATTCAAATTATAACCTAATAAGAATAGATCTAGAACATGCAAAACAAATAATAAAGTACAATAGAACGAAAACATTCAAACCAAAATCAAATTAGATCAGATCTAAAGTAAGTGAACGAAAACTGAATCAAAAGTAATGAAAATCGGGATTGAAGCACTCAAATTAAAACCAAATAAGAATATATCCAGAACATGCAAAAAAAAAAATACTAAAGCATAATAGATCAGAAACATTCAAACTGAAATCGAATTAGATTGAATCTGAAGCAAGCGAAAATCGGGATTGAAAATCACATAGATGAAAAAAAAAACTATCATCATCGCCCTCAAAAGAAAGGAAATAACCTCTCAGGAAGGAGCTCTCCCCTACCAAGCTTTCAACCGTCACAAGATCTCCTCATGTCAAACTCTTCATGGTGGCAAGAGACATGATTTTTTGTCATTGGAGTGGTAATGGAAAACTTCTACTTTCCCTTCGCTTAGGAGTTCCATAGATCATGATTTCATAGAAGAGGGAAGTAGACCGAACGTCATTCATGGTGAAAACACGCAAATTAGATTAGGGTTTCAAAGAGAAGAAGATAAAAGGGGAAGAAGATCTGAAGAAGACTAGACATTGTGAGAGGAAGGGACTGATGAGGAAAGAGAGATAGAATGATTAATGCGTGACGTGAAACCCGGGACTAGTGGGTGTGAAACCGATGGGAAATGGGAAATGGAAAGGGTTTGGATTCCAAACCGAGCTAGATTACAAGCCAACCAAACATGGGCTTGTAAGCCCATTCCATTAGAACACAATGTCGTTCCAAGTGTCCAAACACACACTAAGTTTATTGACCAATAGACACACTTAAAATTTTAAAACTAAACTTGTAACTTAACCTTATTTATTTATTTATATATTATTAGTTTTAGTGCAATAGAGCCTAGAGGGTAGAGAATTTAAGCCACAAACTTTTCTAGTTTCTGACACATTATACGTGTGTTTGGAATACATTTTCAAGCGTTTATTAAAAAAAAAAAGTCATTTTGGAAGAAATTGAGGTGTTTGACAATCAATTAAAACAAATTTTAAGTATATTTTAATCAGTTTTTTAAAAAAGTATTTAAATAAAAATGATTTTTTTGAAAAATATTTCTTTCCCAAGTCAATCCAAATGAGCCCTATATATGTTATAGGCTTGTTTTGATTTTATTTATTTATTATATATAAAGATTTTTTTTTTTCACGATTAAACACTAAAAACTAAGTTATGATAGATAATTTGGTCTTTAAACTTATAGGTTAATATGTCTTAAATATTTAGTATTTTTTAATACAATAAATGTAGAGCACAATACTCAAAAAGTAAAAAACACAAAATAAATGTATAGCACAAAGATAATAACTTCCAACATCGAAAAAGTATAAGTCAATTATCACTAAATTTTACTTACGTTGGTTTTTTTATTTATTATTTAAAGAACCGTGTATTCTATATCCTTATTTAAACTTTAAATAATTTTGAAAAAAAAATAATCTACACTCTTAAATTTTGAATTTGAAGAGGTATCAATTTAAATCATGAATTTATAATGATATAAAATATTAAAACTTTCTTAAATGTGTGAGTAAAATTATCGAAAGAGTGTATGAAGCTAATGATGAGTTTTGACAAAATATTTGAAGTGTAGTTGTTCTACATTGGAAAAGTGATGGGATCCAAGCAATCTCATGTCTTTGATTTCAAATCATTCTAGTTAGAAATACTTTGAGCTTGGGTGTACTAACTCTAGTTAAATTCTTGTAATTGGGTCAAGAGAGAGAACTATCACGTATAGTAAAATTTTTAATTCTCGTGTTTCTAGTTTTTTTTTAAAAAAAAAAATTCTATGTCATTTTTCTGTTTATCCTACTATAATATTAAGAAATTTTTCCCGACAAGTGGTATCAGATCTTTAAGTTCGTAATTTATATAATTCTGATTATGTTATGTGGTTATATTATTGCCTAAGCTTCCACATATTCTTGAAAGGTATTGTGAATAGTATGGATTGTGTCACTCTAAAAGACTGAGTGTCGAGTAGTATAAAAATTTTGTGGGAATGCTGTATGTAATGAATTATATTGTGTAATTGTAATAAAAGTTTTCAGTAATGGAATCTTTTTGGTCTTTTTTTTCTTCTCCGTTTTGGAATTTTTTTTCCACATAAATTTAGAGAGAGGTATTTTCCAAGAACTAAATGTGGTGCATCGAAGATGGAAGACTGAAATATGCATAGAACAGAGCATGGATGCCCAGACCAGAAGAAAATGCAGAACTTGTCGTCTTCTTTAAATTATGTAATGTCAGTTTTAAATTTCTTTAAACTCTACCAGTTGCTAATTACATCCACTGTATTATGTAAATCAGTTTTTAATTTCTTTAATACTTTAAAAGTTGCTAATTATATCCAAACATCTCTACTGTCTCTCCTATGAGCCCATCTTGATCATCCATAATTGGCTGTCTTTTCAATTTAAGCTTCTATAATATATTGTTTATAAAATTTCATTTTATAATCGGCTGCAATCACTTGAAAAAATAATTTACGTAATTGGTAAATTAATTTGGAAATTAGAATTTATGTTAAAGATTTGGATAATTGGTAAATTGACTTGGTGATTAGAAATTGGGTTAAATATTTGAAAAATTACTTAAGATTTTGATATAATATTTGATCAAGATAACGAATTTGGAGAACATTTGAAAATATATAAGATTTGACATAAGATTTGGAAACATTAGATTATATTTTGAAAAAGTAGTAGAATTTCGATGTAATCTACCATATCGAGAAAGCTAAAAAAATCATAGAAAAAAGTTAATTTTTTTATTTGAAGTTTTAGAAAAGGTACAAGTTTTGTAAGATGAAAACTTCAACCATCTATTTATGACAATTTCTTATATTTTCATTTTAGTGATAAGTTCTCTTCTCTTTCAAAAGAAAAAAAAAAGAAGAAAAAAGAAAAAAAAAAAACTATCCCAATTTAATTGATTGTTAAATTTGACTCGATAATTTATAATAGCATAATTTAAAATGAAATGATAGATATTTAGAAGAAAAATAAGAAATGGTAAGAAATAGCCTCTTCAGGCCCAATTTAATTGATTGTTAAATTTGACTCGATAATTTATATAACATAATTTTAAATGAAAGGATAGATATTTACAAGAAAAATAAGAAATGGTCAAAAATAACCTCTTCAAGTTTTCATTTTTCAAAATTAGTACTCTTTTGAAAATTTGTTACAATAATTTTTCTCGGTCCATCTTATCAGAGATTGACAATCGAGATTTACATAAAAATTTAATTTTTTCTAACTTATCGATTGTTCAGCTATTTTGGGAGATGTAAAGAATCTTGGTGTAATCTTAGACAAAATTAACACCGAGATTCTATATAATGGCCTTTGTGAAATTTCAGGCAAAATTAAAACCGGGATTATTTATGTTTTCCCAAATTTTAATTTTTTATTTGCAAAATTTGATCTTTTACAAAATTTAAAAATCATAGTACACTTGAGATCCATTTGAAAAATCATAATCGGTAGACTCATTTATGATATAAGATTTGGTAAAAATAATCGAATTTGGAAAAAATTTAAAAAAATATAAAATTTGGTATAAGATTTGGAAAGATTATATAATATTTGGAGAAATAAGTAGAATCTCGGTATTAACATTACTTGAGATTTTACCAAGAAGACCCAAAGCAATTGATAGGTTAAAAAAAAAAACAATTTGTTTATCTAAATCTCGATGGTCATCGTCTGGTATGTATTAGGAAGAACTAGTTTGATGAATTTTTAAAAAACGTTTTAAATTTGAAAGTAAAAACTTGATAGTGTTATTCTCGATAATTTACCCCGAAAAATTAGGTTATATTAGAGAAAGTATTTTCCAATTTGACGTTAAAATTTGTAAGTGCTTACTCAACACGTTACTTACCCTAAAAGATTATTATCTAATTTTGGGAGAACAAAATGGTTGGATAAGAGAGTTCTCTATATATTTCTATCATGCTAATGTAATATTATTGTCCAGTTTAGCTAATAAGAATTTTGCCTTTTTGGTTCGTATATCAAAATTTTTTTTTTTTTTTTTTTTGGATTTCATTTTAAACATTTTATTCTAATGAAAATATTATCTATTATTTCAATTTAAAATTTCGGATCTGAAAACAAATTTTTTTTTTTTTTTTTTTACTTTTTAATTATCATTCTTTTAACTGATTGACTGAACACATATTTTTAGTATGTTTTGTTCTAATTTACACGTTTCTTAAAAAGTGTGAAAATCAATATTCATTAAAGAAGGTTTGAACATAGGACCTCTCTTACCACTTACTCTCATACAATCTAAAATCATCAATTGTCCAAATTTAATCTTATATCATCTAACATTTCTAGTTTTCAAATTTTGATTAATTTTTTAAAAAAAATTTGAAAAATATTAAATAACAAGTCAAAAAAATTAGAGGTGAAATGAGTGTTTATAGACTTAATTTTTTTTTTAAAAAAAAAACAAAACTTAAAATCAAATGGTTACCAAACAGGGTCTTAATTTTAGAGTTTCGTACAATTGAATCACTAACGTTGTAGATACAGGAAATAAGGAAATTATCAGAAATAACACCCTCAACTTTTCATCTTTCAAAACTAGCACGATTTTAAAAAATTCGTCAAACTAGTTTTTCTTGGTGGATCTAGGACAAGATCGACCACCGAGATTTAGTTTAAAAAATCACTTTTTCTAACTTCTTTTGGCGGCCTTTCTTGGTACATCTCGGAGAGATTAAACATCGAGATTCTAGTATTTTTTTTTCCAATATTAAATAGTCTATCCAAATATTATACCAAATCTTATATATTTTTAAATTTTCTCCAAATTCGATTATCTTTACCAAATATTATATTCAATTATTATGTAATTTTAGGTCAATTTACCAATTATATTTTTTTAGAGGGATGATTGTATTTTGATTTTTTAAATTTTGGGAAAGATTAAACTTTGCCAAAAAAAAAAGTAAGATATGAAAAATATATAAAATCTCAGTATTAATCTGTCCGAAAATTCATGATCTCGGTGTTAATCTACTTGAGATTCATACCGAGATTTTATATATTTTTCATATTTTATTATTATTATTATTATCATTTAAAAAAAAAAACTTAATTTTTCCAAAAATTTAAAAACCAAAATAAATCACCTAAGATCCATCTAAAAAAATCATTTGAGTAATTGATAAATTGTTTTGAAAATTGGAAATGGGACTCAAGATTTAAAAAATTACGTATAAGATTTGGTATATGTAAAAAAAAATACGTAGTAGATTTGAAAATATATAAAATTTGGTATAAGATTTAGAAAGATCACACTATATTTTGGAAAAATTCTCGAATTTCGGTATAATCTCTTAGAGATGTACTGAGACACGGTCGAAAGACCAAAAAGAAAAATAATAGATTAGTTAGAAAAAGCTAATAAGTATATTTGTGTTTGTTTGAGAACCCTCTTATTTGGATGCAGGTCAACTCATTCATGCGGCCCTCATTCGAGCATCACAAATATGTAATAAATTAAAGATGGACGAAGTTTGGATTTTATAGCCAAATTAAAATGTATAAACCCATCTACTAATATTATGATATAGATATACAGATAATAAAGGTAAATCTAAGGTTGGACTTTTAGGCCAAACCAACCCGATTCTTCGCAAAACTTTGACTTTTGGACTATATACTTGTGAATCATGATTCAACCGTTATGCCATAGACTTACCTTTCATTTTTCCCAAATACAAAACATACTTAAACTTGTTTCTTTACATCTTCCATTCATAGCTCAAAATTTTGAGATGACAATCAAAATTAGTTATGGAAAAGAAGCTCTCTTGGGTAAAAGAAAAACACATGATGTATACATTATATGATTGTTTCTTTTGATGTTAGATAAATAAGTACAAAAGAATAACCAAAATTTGGGACTGCATGTAAAAAGAAAGTTACAAACTTGGAAGCAATACATAGGATTAGAGAATTGCGAGAAAAACTTAAAATTTAGATTACAACCTTAAATTTTCATGAAACTAATAATTTAGTCTTTATCTTTAGGTGGTAACAACAATTTAGTTTTTTAATTTTGATAACTAACCATTTGGTTATGGTACAATCTATAACATTTTAGTCTCAAGAAAAAAATTATTAAGATTTAATGAAATTTTTTACGCATACAGATGAAGATTAAATCATATTCAACTAAAGTTTATAAAGTAAATTTTTACTAATATGAAAGTTTAAGAATGAAAAGGGTTTCCATTATGCGATCATATTGTGAGGAGTTGATTGAATAAAATTGTAGAAGGAAAACGAAAGATGTGGAGATGAGTAGAGGAGTGGTTGAGGATGGGGGGTTCACATGAGAGCTCTTGAGAGAGAGAGAGAGAAAAAAAGAGAGGTGCAATTTTGTTTCATAAGTTTGATACCCCATTTTTATGTTTTTTTCTTTGGTATGATTTGTCATTATAAAGAAAAACAATCAGCCACTGAATACGTCCATTTCACGAGAGTGACCATTTCTCCAACTTTCTTTTGTTTTCTTCTACCATTCTTCCATCTCTTTGTCCTCTTTCCAATCTTGGGATGTGTGTTTTGATTCCTCCTTTTCTCTCTCTCTCTTAAATGTTATTTTTAGAGACCATTTAGCAGCTGCCTTGTTGGCTTTTCATGGTAGATTTTTTTCTTTTCTTTCTTTTGGTTCACACTTCACAGTGGCCATGCAGCCAAATCACCACAAAAAATCATTGCAATCGCATTCACTTTACTGTCTTTGACACAGAAAACTAAGCAAATACCTTTTCATTTTTAATGGAATTAGGTCTTGCAATTCTCTCATGCAATCTCTCAACATTGATTATATTTTTCATTAATGTCTTCCTTCAACAAGATATGTTTGCCATACTCTTTATATGTTTAGTTACTTCAAATTCAAAACCCAAAAAAAGAACATCTTTATTATTCCTCCATAAGGGGGTTATCAATAACCGCCACCTGAAAATATAAATATATATATATTCCACTAATTTATACAATGACAAATAATCTAACACCAAAAAGAAAAAGAAATAAAAGAAATAAAAAACACAGCCCTTTAAGTTGAGATATGAATGGAGAAGAAAACTCATGACAAATTGCAAATTCATTGTGGGGAGGGGGGTGGAAGGGAGAAGTCTTGATCATATTTCTCTGAGAAAAATCCAATTAAATTAAACATATTAATATTATGACATTATTAATATATAATTTTTTTTCTTTTTGATATTATGGGGGGGGGGGGGGGGGGGGGGGGGGGGGGGAGAGAGAGAGAGAGAGAGAGAGAGAGAGAAGTAGGGAACTTGATGGATATGGATGATGATGATGATGATGATGATGAAGATGATATCAGTTGAAATGTTGTTGCTCCAACCAAGGCCAGAAACCAGAATGATCATCCATTCCACAGAACATATTGGACAAACTGCTGCTTTCTTCTTTGGGGATTTGATGATGATTGTTATCAATTTGCTTAGGTGGATGATCTGATGATCTTGAGGAAGTTTGAAAGAGTTGAGCCAAAGCTGGTGGCCTTAATGAAGAAGTGGGAAAAAGAGGCCTATTTGTTGGATGTTGATGCTGATGCTGATGAGGGCTATCAATGGCTGGTGTTCTTGATATGTCTAATTTTATATTATCAGAGCTGTTTTCACTTCTGTTACTGCAAGATCCCTCTGTTTCTTTGTTCAGATTGATTGATTCTGTTGGCTCTCTACTTTTTAGTGCCATTATCTGTCCCCCAACATTTCACCAATTTCATAAACTTCAATATAATTTCCCATTTACCAAAAAAAAAAAAAAAAAAAAAAAGAACCCATTTGTAATAATAATCCTATGCACCTTTTTGGACTAATGATTACCATATTTTTGCCTTCAATCTCAAGAATAATGATTCCTTACACTTAGATGCATGGCAAGACAGAGAAATTTATTCATCATGTACTAATATTAATATCAAAATCTAAAGTTTATGAAAAAGGGATGATGGATTACCTCTGCTTGAAGTTTTTGGTTGTGGGATTTGAGGGCTTCATTATCTGATTTGATAGCTTCAAATTGTCTTTTGAGAAGATCATAGTCTTTTTCAAGCTGCTTAGTTTTCCAGCGAGCCCTTCTGTTTTGAAACCAAATAGCAATTTGTCTTGGCTGTAAACCAAGGGCTCTAGCTAGCTGCATTTTTCTCTCAGGTTCAAGCTTATTTCCCAATTCGAAGTTTTTCTCAAGTGTTTTCACTTGCTCCATGTTAAGTCTTCTCTTTTTCTCACCTGCCTGTGACCCATCATCAGAAAATTCATCCTCACCGTTATTACCTTCTTCCACCATTTCCGCCCCTGAAAATGACATAGATCGTTTTCCTAGAAAAGATGCAACTCCTGCAATAAAGATTCAATTTTTAATGAAAAACCCATGTCAAAGATTAAATCTTTTTCTACATATATGATTGAGAAATACCATGAAAATCTTGGGGTGTGCAAGAAGGTAGAATTGGGTTGAGAGATGGAGGAGAATTAGAGTGGTGATGATGATCATGATCTTCATGGGAAGTTTGTAGCATGAAATTTGCTGGGAAAAAAGCCATCCCATTGCTTGTCATGGTGGCCGGAGCTTCAATCGCCGCCGTGTGCGGCTGGAATCTTGTCTTGTTAATGGAAGTGGGATTGAATATATGGATTGGGTTTTCCCTTTTTTTTCTTTTTTTTTTCTTTTCGTGGGTTCACTTGTAGAAGCACAATTTTTTTTTTTTTTTTTTTTTTTGGAAAAGGCCAAGTTGGGTTGGTTCAATTAATGGAGAGAAGAGAGATGGGAGACATTTATATGAGAAATATTGGGTTGTATACCATATCAGCTTCTACAAACACCTCCATTAATTTCTTCTCTCTATAGATACGTAGAAAGAGAGAGAGAAACAAAGAGGGGGAACGTGTGATCTCACTTCTTCTTAGCTTCGTATTTGAGCTGCAGGATTCTTTCCTTCTTTTTCTTTTTCTTTTTTTTTTTTCCTTTTATTTTTATTGGGAAAATGCATAATTCAGGCAGCTTTTAATTACAAATTTTCATCCTGTACGGATATATAATGGAGAGAAGCTATTAATAATTTAAATAATGAAACCAAACAACAGCTGCAGTAATATTGAAACATTGTTTTCATTAAATTCAGATGTTTAGTATGTATTAACACAAAATCTACATCGAACAATAAATTAAACACGTTAAAAGAATTGAAAATTCTGATTTTAAGTACTCAGCTGTGTAAATAAATAAAAAAAGAAATTACAAGGAGGAAATTAAGTTGGAAGTAATAATTATGGCTGAAGTCAAAATTTTTCATCATTAGCTTTAATCAAAGAGTTAGTGTTAATGGGTAACTTTTTTTGAGATCTTTTTGGAGAAAACGAATGGCGCTTTTGCCACAAATCATCATATGGATGACAGTTGTATGAAAAAGAGAGAAAAAAAACACATACAAACACACACAATATATATATATATATATATATAAAAATAAATATGAAGATGAAGGTAAAGTACTTTTGAAGTTGGTAGATTTCAATTTAGTTGTTAAAGCCTTTAAATGAGGGGAGGATTTTCAATTTAAGTGTAAGATGTACAATTCAAAAAATTTCAACGATTCAAAATCCAAAAGGGTCTATTTTTTCTTCAATCCCAAAATCTTAAGCCTTAACAACCAAATATTGAAAAGGGTGATTTGAGAGAAAGGGGGAAAAAGAAGAGAAGAAAACTTGGTATAGGTGATATATAATCAGTGAAAAAGGCAATATCTTTTTTTATTTTCCTTTTTGTGTGTGGTTTGTTTAGAAGAAGAATGTAAAGTAAAAAAAGAAGTGTTTGAAGAAAAAAAAAAAAAAAAAAAAAAAAAAAAAAAAAAAAAAAAAAAAGAGGTAACTTAAGAAAAGGAAAAAGAGAAGTTAGTGAGTTGGCTAGGATGGTTTAGAGAGAGTGGTGGGGGCAGGAATCTAAGGGATGGGTCCGAAGAAAGGGTGGGCAGGGGTTGCTACCTAACCCACCAACAGGGTATCGTGCACCAGG
The DNA here is from genome assembly GCF_009727055.1 of Benincasa hispida. Lineage (NCBI taxonomy): Eukaryota > Viridiplantae > Streptophyta > Magnoliopsida > Cucurbitales > Cucurbitaceae > Benincasa > Benincasa hispida. The sequence continues at coordinate 45,296,498 of NC_052355.1, read as the reverse complement.
ACCAACCTCTTTCCCATCATCAATTTTTTCATTTTTCTTTCCTTCTTTCTTTCTTTTTTTTTCTTTCTACAAGTTTGAAAGTGAAAAGAGTTCAGTGTGTAGTGATGTAAGGGACATTTAAGACGTTAAGTTGGTTATTATAGTTCATAATTATTACCATCTATAGGTACATACTATTTTCATTTGAGTTATAATAATCTGTGTTTATGATGTAAACTATTTTAATATAGAAAGAAATAGTAACTATTGTAATAAAGAGAGAAAAAACATAACGAATAGGAAATAGTAGGCACTACAAGGAAGAAGGAAAGACACGATGAGTGAAAATTAGTAAACACTTAAACATTGTAATAAAGAAAAGAAGACATGACGAAAAGAAAATATTAATATTGCAACAAATAGTAAATATTGGGACAAATGATGATTTGAAATAATTATACTATAATGAATTGTAGGTTATAATAGTTGGAAACACCAATTAGAAGTTGGGGGTCTGAATAACTCCGTAGAGGTTATTTTTTATTATTTTATTTTTAATTTTAGAAACTAAGATGATGATGATGATTGATAAGAGAGAAAAGAAGGGGAGGAGTGGAGCTGGTATTACGTCTTCGTTCCCCAATATGATGTCTAATATTTGTCCATTGCCAATCCATTTTCAATACTCTTTGCTGATCTTTCTGCCCCTTTCACTCATTCCCACTCACTGCCTCCTTTTGTCCTTTTCTCTCACTTATAATCATACTTCTCACTTTGTCCTTTATTTATTTATTTCACTTACATCTCCCATGCAAATCTCTTTTAGCTTTTAATACATAGTTTTCACTTCATGCACATTCTGTATCTATTACCATTTTTAATGTATAAGGTTATGAATGCGATCAAAGTTTTATATAGATTATATAAGAGGAAAAGACATCGTGAATATATAAGTGAAGGATAGGATATATCTACATTAATACAAGACATTTTAGATGAAATCAAAAACAAAACTATAAAAGGTTTATATCAAAAGTAGATAATATAGGATCATATTAGATCCATTTGCCTCTAACAATTGATGTTAAGTGTCATGCCTTAACAATGTTTGTAGAATACTTCAGTGCTAAATAAAGTTTTGAGCTTCATAAAATAGACATGGTGAAGGTGCGCTCTAGAGAAAAGGAGTTGGTTTGGACGAGAGTGAAGGATCATAGATCATGGATATATAAGTGAAGATCAGTATAAAATCTTTCGAAGAGAAATAAAAAATAAAGTCACGAGAGTTTATACCCAAAGTGAACAATAATGTATGTGGAGTTGCGGTGGAAGGGTCCATTGTCACTATCATATAAAGAGCATGTGATACGTTAATGAATTAATTTTACATTCGAATGAGAGAGATTCTGAAACTATGCAAGATATGATATTAAGTTAAATGAGGTTTGCAAGAATTCAAAAGTTAGACATGATTTAGTTTGGAGAAATGTTATGATGAGTGAAAGTCACTGTATACTTCTTTTAAGGAATGTGCTAGTAAGAATAAAACATGTTAAAGTACATGTGTTAGCTTGTAAAAACAATCTTCACTCCGAAAGAAACATAACTCAAGCAAGTAGTGTGTCGCATGGGATGTCGGGGGAATGCAGAGCTACTAGGTGTTGAATCCATATATTTCAAATCATGGTTTGAGACTTTACAACCTCCATATTAAACACAACAATTTAATGTACTAAACAATATTTTTCCTCCATTTTACATGTGCATTTGAATAGTGGTATATAAAAATTTCAATGACTCGAAAACAATGGGCGAGTGCTATGCATTTGAAAGTAGAGAGATTTGAACCATCATACAATCTCTAAGAGGAAATAAGTGTATTTTAACATTTGTAATCTGAGATCACAGATTATATTGATTGAATTGGGATTAAGGTTATAAAGGGGAATGATCAAGAAGCAAATTTCGCCATAAAAATAGCCTTTTTCTATTGTTTTATAATTGAGATAAATGAAAGGGTGGGGCATAGTGATTTTGTGGGGAGAGGAAAGAAAAGAGAGAATGGATGCATGGAAAAAGCAAGTTAGTTGAAGTAGGGATAAGGCTAAAGGGCTAAGGCAACGCACACAGAAACAGAGAGTACAGTGAATATGCAAAAATGAATAGGTAATTAAACAGGAAGGCATCGACTCTCAAAACTCAAAGCCTCTTTTGTAGCAATATTTCTTCTTTCTTCTAAGTTGAATTGATTCCATAACGTACATGGAAAGAAACAGAGACCAAATAGGACCCATGAAAGCAATTTTAAAGGCCATCATATTGGTCCCATAAATAAACTCAATATTAGTGGACTTCTGCTGCCACAGATTTGTATGCACATTTCATCATCTAACTTCTTTCGACAGTTTCTTTCTTTTTCTTTTTCATTTTTTTTTTTCTTTTTTCCTCTGTCAAATCTTCCATCACATGATTTAACCTCCCAGATAACACATCAAAAATTCAATAAAAACTAAACTAATCAGCAGCCACACATGAACATGATCCACCTTGATTTTGGGAATTGTATATATCCACTACTCCATCCAAATATTTCAGAGATTCCTTTTTTTCCTCAACAGTGGATTTGTTTAATAAATTCAGACAGTCAAAATTGGTATAAATATGAATTAAATTACTTTTCTTTTGAGGGTTTAGGGTTTGAAAGAAAAAAATGGAGGGGGATTCCATCAAAATGAAGCCTAGAGAGGTTAGAAAATAGGGGACCCTGGTGATGTCCTTTGAATTGGTGATGACGAGACTGAAAAGAGGTCCCATTTAGGAGGGAAAATAAAAAAGAAAAAAGAAAAGGAAAATAGTGACTTTGAAAAAAGAAATTGGGCAGAGACAAAGGATTCTCAGCTGCATCACATGCCATATGAGTTGGAAGCTTTGCACTGCCCCATTGGAATGGGGTGGATCCATGTTCTTCCCCCTGCCCTGTTGCACATTTTTTTTTTCAAATACTTAAATTAAATTTCTTTATTATATATAAAAAATAATAATAATTTTTAATTAGTAATCTGAATCTTCTCCTCCACATGTGTTCATGCTTCTGGTGTATTCAGCTGACACTGATTGATCCCATGTGCTTCCTCTCTCTGACGTCACTCGATTTTCTCTCTCTTTTTCTTTAAAAAATAAATGTAATTTTTTAAATTAAGTTTTCTGAATGCTTTGTTTCCTATAAATATATATTCATTTCCCCTTCCACTCAGGAAGATATGCAGCGATAGGGATTCCCCAACAACTGGTTTAGTTTACGGTTTCTTTAATTATAAAAAGAAAGGTTATTATTATAATAATGACTTATGGCTAAGGTGATATTCGCAATCTCAGCCGTTGGTTTGGTAGGGACAATTTTCTGATTGGTTTGAACATTTATGAACAGTGAGTTTGTTTAGGATTCAAAAAGTCTTCTAAAAAGATTTTCTTTTGCAGATTGAAATGAACGTAGTGTTGTATATTTATATTTGTATAATATGAAAAGGGAGGGAAAAGAAAGTGGCTTTAACCATTGCTACCTTGTTTAGATTGAAATAAAAATCTTAAAAGTTTTGTGTCCCTTTTGTCAAACAAGTGGAGAGGATGCTGTTTTTCTTTTAAAAAATCAAACCTAATTTTAAATTTTGAAGAATGCTCCAAGAAGCTGATTTGTCCACTTTTGTATTTGTATATTTATATGTATGTTTTCTTTTTTAACTGTACGTCATAATTCACATCGGTCCTGGAAGTTATCGGGATAATTTGGCTGGTTCTTTTCATGGTATATAACAGTGAGTTTTTTGGAGATATCATACCCAAATTCAATTCAATTAATTAATTTATTTATTTTATAATAGAGTGTTTTAATTAGTTAAAGAGAACTTTTAGGATGTTTCAAAGACATTTCCAATGGTGTGCCTTCCTTTTGGATATCATAATTATAGTGTTTGTTAGTAGAAAAGGAGAGGTGTTTTATTACAACACACAACTACAATATATTATAGTTGTGTGTGTGTGTGATTTTGGATTTAACTTGTGATTTTCATTCCTTGTCCACCTACACAAAATTGTGGCTTATTCTACCGTCCTTCTAGGTTGTTTAATCATTTTTAATTCATGCCTCAATCATAGTTCATGGGACTTTGTTATTGAAGTCAATCAGTGGAATCTCTTTTAAGTTTTTTTCTTTTTAATCTCCTCTCCCACTTAAGTTGTTTTTATCACAAAATCTTATTCTCAAAGTCATTGTAGTGTCACTTGGATTAATTGTTTTACCTATGATGGATGTGACCTAAATTCTTGCTTGGATTCAAATTATGTCTTAGTAGAGAAATTGGAAAAAGTGAATTTCATCTATCTTTAGTAAGATTTTGAATTTTAACTAATAACCATTATTAACTCACATATACAAAACATTTTATTCTACCCAAATTTAGATTAAATTTGTGGATATAGTGAAGAGATATCTAAATAGAGCTTCCTATCCCTTAAAGCGGATGGCAGCTGCACTCTGGCCATCTGTGAAGAGATGGCCATACATACCGTTGGGCCCTTTGCTTTGACAAAGGATTTGGAATCCTTTACAAACATAACGTAAGACGTAAGAGAGGAGAGGGAGGGAATAGAAAAGAAAAGAAGGATAGGATAAGATTGATTAATACATGTGTATATATCTAATAAATATTAAAATAAGGTATGATGTGAACCTCAAATTTTGTCCTCAATAGTGATGAAGGACGTCATATCCTTCCTTCACTAACATAAAGGAAGACGAATCAATCACTCTTAGGCCTCGGGATTCTTTCATCTCCAGAAAAATAGAGCGACAAACAAATACACATGACACAGCATTCTTTGGACTTTTATCACCCAAACAGAGACTAATTTCATTTAAGAAGCTAAGATAACTTCAGGATTTTTGACTAATTAACCAAATCAGTAGTCTAGACAAACTAAAGTAACAAGCTGCAAAAGAATTGAAATCTATAGATCTAAAAACATAGGTCTAAAGTCAGATCTCCCTTGATAGTTGATGGTTTATGGAAGATAAACGTAAAGGTAGGCGCAGTGGATAAAAGGAAGAGAAAGCTGCTGTGTGTTGGTTAAGAAGTGTAGGAAATGAAGGAGTTTCCTTTGGAGAAACAATGACTTCCCTCCTACGTGCTCAGTCAGTTTCAAAAACACTGTTATTTGCTAAGACCCACACCAACAATCGCACACTATGACTGACCCACCATTCAAAGGGGGTCTGTCTCTTAACCCATCACAGCAACAAAAAGGTCCAAACAGTTCCAAAAGGACAATTATTTCAGATACCCCCAAAAACAAAAATTTGTACACTACAATTGCCCCAACATAATTGGTCCTTTCTATCATCATTTTCTGCAAAAGTCAGAATATACACAAGCTCCTTCTTCTATTTTCTTTTTATGTTGTTTATTTCCTTTTCCAATTCCATAATTCTCAGTTAATAACGTTTTGACTCGACTAACTCACGTTCAATATTTCCCGGATCGTGTTTTAGTTTATCAACAGTAATGGCTGTTTCAATCCGAGTAAAATATTCAAGTTTCTATTTTGTTGGATGGGATGCTTTTCAACGTACTAGAAAATGGTTGATCCATACAGGGAAGATGCTTTTTAATAAAGAAGGGTCCTTGATCATTTCTATTGAAACTATTTATGTACTTGCAGCAGACGATGTGATTGACTCCAACCACGACAATACAGCCATGGTGTGTGGGAATATTGTGCAATGCATGATTCAAATGTTATGGCTGAAAGTTAATCATTTAATTAACAGCTTAGATATAACATTCGTGTTTGTTCCTTGTGTTGCCTAAATGCCAAGAATCATACAATAAAAATGCATGTTCTATGTCTAGTTGATGAGACCGCAGTCCACAGCACAAAATTGAAGACTAGACCGACCTGTAACTTGCAGGGAGCTACTGCCTGCTGGAGCGAGTTGCAAGTCTCAGACAATTACAGCTGGACGGAACCATCCAAGGCGGCAACATCATGAAATTGCATGCGGCACTTCATTCTTGTTGCGCCCAAATCAAGCATCCATCCATATGGCCTCCCTATTAGACAATCAACAATCTAAATGAACCAAATCAAGTTTATCAAATTCGAGAGAAACTTCAAGTCTTCAACTAACGAAGGAAAAGACAACCTGTGAGCGGAAGGATTGTAAAAAGTACAATTTAGGAGACGTTTCCAAGAGTGCTAAAAGAATAGATTTGACTCCAAAGGATACTGAATTTACAAACTGACAAATGACTCAATAAAGACCATCTCTGATTGAATTTTACCGAATTTGGTGTTAAAATTTAGCAAACCTGTGGGGTCAAATGAACTAGTACGTGTGATTGAAATCTATGAAATGTAAAGTTTAAACTTATACATACAGCTTTTAGATGAATGTACGCTCTGATAAAATATCGTAATACTTGAAAATTTTAAGGTATGCATTTAAATTTCTTTATTTACAACGGATGAGTAGAAGCACTCTCTCGCACTAATGTTCAAGACCACGGCTACCCAAGTCAGCTGCAACTTTGGCTGCTCGATTCAAGGCATCAGACATGAAAAGAGCTCCCCTAGAGAAGTAGCTACTCCTGACCACGGTATCGGCAGCGGCAGCAGCTGTTTTTCCTGTGGCTGATATAGCTGATTTGGTGGTCTGCAATACGTGGTACTTCTCATCCATAGTTTTAACCGCTTCAAAGCCCGCACCTATCATGTCAGTAAGGCCAATTCTATGACTCAAGTCTGCTACCTTAGCTGCTGCCGTTGTTGAAACCTGATGAGATTCATCAAGGGCTTTGGCTTTGGTTAATGTATCTTTACCCAGCACGTAACCCATGGCCAGCATGGTTTTGACTACTTCCTGAGCCATGGTCACTGCGTTACCAGCACTGGAAATAAACTGACTTCTTTGTGCCGACTGCAAGATGGAGAACTCATCAATTAATAATAATATATATATATATATATATATATATATATATATAAACAAAAAATCTATTAGGAAGAAAACATTTGCACATTGCAACAGGTAGGAAATATCGATAAATATCATTTTTGACACTTACAGCAGGAGTACTGTCTTCTTCATGGTGACCGGAAGACCTACTCCAAAAACCAAATTCGTCATCAAAATATCCCCACCGTGTTATACATACTCTTTGATCTATAATTTTTGCACCCTGCAAGAATCAGATATTGAACTCTAAAAGCGTGATCATTATTATCAGGTGGAAAACACAGGATGAAAAGTAACAACCACCATCCTTGGAGAAAAATAATGGTATGATGAAGTCCGATCAGGTGGATAAAGGTCCACCATCATTAAGCACATAAACAGAAATGAACGTTGATTGAAAACCTAATAGTAGACCAAAACATAAACAGGATAATCAAACCAGAACTGTTGGTACTCACAAACTGAAATTTAGCATCCGACTATCCGTATAGAAATTCCTTTATCATTTGAATCCAAGAGGATATTCATCTGATATGGTTGAAAATCGATTAATAGTTCATACCTAAAACACCACAAATTTGTAGCAACAGAAAATAAGGAGAGAAAAATGTATCTAGCAGATTATCTTTTTTTAAAAGGAAACGATTCATTGTATTAATAAATAGAGAGGAGCGAAAGCTCTAAATACAAGAGAGTTATACAAAGAGCAAAGCGAGAATACAAGTGCTTGTAAAAGGATCAGGAGATGCACCCGGACGTCTCAACTAGGTTGACACTCCCTTAGCACCCTCATAACTATGGATTCAGAAACAACAACAATGTTATTTATCTCAAATCACAGTGTACTCAACAACACCAACAATGTGTTTCTTTCTAGTTATCACAAATTCAACAACAAAATCAACAATGTTATTATCTATAATCGCAGACTCAGCAGCAGCAGTAACAAAAACAACAATGTTATTGTTCCTCTAATCACAGATTCAGATCTGCCATATGTGATATGTCTATGGTTCAAACTTATATTCCTTCATTATTATTATTTTTAATTACTTTTTTTGTATAAGAAGATTCAGATTTGTCACATGCCTATAACATTTAAATGCCATGTCTATACAATGATGACAGAATGCGTAGTTATATCCACGTTCATGTTTCTTAGAACATTCCAATGGTATATTCCTATTATAGCTTATTCTTCAGATTTGATGATGCCAAAACCATACTTTTATGGTTCAATGCTCATGAAGCAATTTTCATTATTTGAAATCCAATTTCTCTCTCTCTCTCCCATCCATTATTTTGATTCTGATAGTTATTGCTGTTTTTTGTTACTATTATTTAGCAAAGATCTAACCGCACTCAGGTTTTCTTCTCTAACAAAGGGCCTTACTGGAGGAAACTGAACTATCCTTCACTATTAATAGGAGTCCAGTAAGAGAGGGTCTCAATCCTCTACATAGGCAATCGGCTGCTTCATTGAGGAAAGACAGAGAGATCCTTCACCACAAGCAGATGAAGAGTTCCTTCCTCCAAGGAAGCCAGAGCAAATTGAATAGCATTTTAAATCGAAAAAAATAAAAAATAAAAAATAAAGAAAGAAAGAAAGATTGCCACTGTGTCATTCTTCCTACAATCAGAATCGCCAAGAATACGATTTTCACTATTCTATCGATGCAATGCATTAAATCCATATAAATATATTATTCAGCAAAATTAATAATTTGAAAGGTACTTTTAAATTTGAGCATCCATAAGATTCTCGTCTTCATAAAAAACAAAAAAAAAACGAAAAGTCAGAGAAATTAATAACATAAATAAAATAAAAAAGAATATAAAGATCACATGTCGATATAGTATTAGAGTGCGCGCGCTGGCACACCCTTTAGCTCCAAATAAAGAGTAATGGAAGAATTGAATCAAATACTGTATTGTAGCACCTGTAGGCCTGAAGCGTATTTGGAATTGAAATACTCACACTCAGCAAGCAAGCAGTCTCTTGAGAATAAGCATCTTTGAATGTTACATAGGCAGTGCAGGCATCATCACCAGATCTGCTTTCATGAAACCAGAAATCCTTACACCAAGCGGTTTCGAAAAAATGATAATAAACCAAAATATAAACGCTAACAAAAAGCCCATAAACTTAAGGTGTCCACCACTAAACAGCTTCTTCAAAATCAAACTCAAACCTATTCACGTTTAGAAAGATCGATTGACATCTTTCAAATAAAGGACTTGTTCACTACAAAAGATGTAAAGCTCGTGAAATTACAGACTCGATGACATGAAATCAAATACTCTATACGGAATAAAATGAATACCTAATAATCTCAACGAGGTCGATTGCGCCAGAGAAAGCGAAGAAATCGAGGACATCTTTCTCTGTTGCTTTAGGAGACAAGCCCGTCACTTCAACCGTATAACCACCAGGATTCATATTTTCCCAGCAACAGTAACTTAATTCGCCAATTCGTTCGTAGAAATGTGAAACTTGCAGAGGAAGACAAAGGAATTGACTTCCAGAGAATGAAACTTCTGAAGAAAACTTGAGAAAACTCCCGAAAAAAGGAGGCGCCAAAGCCTCCGCCGCCGGACTGAATAGACCACAGTGAGATTAATTGGGCCGGGCCCGTCCATTATGCGGATTGAGAAATGGGCCTTCTTTGATGAGTGATTTGGGCCTATAAATATTTGGGCTACAAAAAGAAGCTATTACGCTGGAAGCCCATTTCTAAAGGGACTTTTTTTTTTTTTTTTTTTTATAAACAAAAACAAGAACCATGAAAAACCTTTTTTTTTTTTTTTTTTGAATTTATAAATTTTCAACTTCATTGTTTCCGTACATTTTTTTGTTAGTGGAAAATGTCCTCTAAAAGTACATATGGTCGAAACCAAAATAATAATGATAATAATAATAATAATAAATCCTTTCTTTAAAGCATATTTGGCAATGTTGTTTGGAGTATTAAACGATAAAGTGCTCAACTTGGTATTCAGAAGAAAAGAAGGGAATGCTTTTGGACAAAGAAATGTAGCAAAGGAGAAAGTAAAAGCTTGAAAAGAAAGTGAAGTCAACCCTTTCTTTTAGCATCAAAAGTGTATGTATATTTGTATATATTTATGAAAAGGGTTCAAAGTAGGAAGCAGGTAGCTTCTGCACACTACCAAAACTATTTAAAATCTTTCATCTTTTACCAACATTAACATTATGGAAGCTAATAGAGGAGGACAAAAATAAGGAGAAAACAAAAAAGAATATATATATATATATATATATATATTTGAAACCAAAGTTGATTATCCTTTGAACTTTTTCAGTATTATTATGTCAACTTTTTCAATAAAATAAAAACAAAAGATTTAAATCATCGATAATTGACATAATCTTTCATTCTAAAGATAGAGGTTCAATTCCTCATCTCACAATTGTACTAAAACAATGAAAAGATAATGATGTATAAAATAGAGGTACTAACACATGGCATAAATGAAAAAGTTTTAGTTTATGCTAAACTTTAAATTAAGTTTCCGATATACTACTTTTTCCCCCTAAAGTTTGATTGTAGCAATTAATTAATTTTGAAATTGTTTCACAACCACTATTTCATTTATTTTCCAAATAAAAAATATAATGTACCGATTAATTGAAAAATAAGAACAAATAACATCACTTTATTTTCTTCCAAACGGAATTTCTCTGATTTCCACATTTTGCATCAAAATCAATATGGGAATTTCGATTGATTCATAGAGTACTGATAGATAGGAGAAAGAGAGATGTGCCATATTTGCGCATTACCACAATTATTAGGAGCATCATGAATATGATAAGGAATACCATATTGGATTTAGTTGATTACGCCTGATTTCTCAAATGATATAGAAAGTTTTGAACCATATTCAAACTGGTTTCGATTAAGTTCTTGTGGCTTAAGAATAACTTTTTTCTTTGGTGATTAGTCATGTTGGGAAAAACCTCTAAATACTATCGCATGAATAAGCAAGAAAATAATAGAGAAATTAAAAGAAAACATAAGAATTAACGTTGAAAAACTCCAAATTGAAGAAAACATCATGGACTATAAAAATTCCACCATGTGAGAAATTATTACAATCACACGGAAATCTTTTTCTAACCTCAATTGTAAGAACACCCTCTTAAAGTATTATATAACTCACACCACTGAACTAGTATATCAAGCTTAAAGTATTTTAAATTTGGATGACTAAAGATCAATGATATGGACTCCTTTTATAGTGTTGAAAGTCTATCACTTTTTTGAACCGTTTAAATGTGGAACGGTTGTACATCTAATGTCTTAACAAATGTTTGTGAAAGTACATGGGTGAGAGGGACAAAACATGTTGAAGTTTGACGTTAATTGGTTGAAGGACAACATGGGCCGGGCATTAGATTGAAGGTAAAGTTAAATTAATTTGAATTATTAAATAACAACAATTCTCTGTAGAATGATATCCTCTTGTGTTCACTGTTTACAATAATAAGTGAGTAGTTGGAGTCTTAAATACCAAATTGCTTGAAAATTTGTACGTAACGTAAACTTTAAATTTATTCTTTGTTGTATAGTAGTTTTCGAATATATTTGAAAGATATAGCATAAATATGGTTGGCATAAATTAAGTGTCGTCATGACGAATAATTAATATGTGAAATTAAATGTAGTGGTAAGATGTCTTCTTTTGAGTAGATGAGATTCAAGAGTCATTCATGCAGCATTATATATCATAACGACACATCTGAAAAATAAATAATAATATTTCTTTATTCCAGAGAGACAATATTAACATTGAATAAAGTAGAATTGTTTCTTAAAAGACAACTTTTGATGCAGCCAAAATCGTCACATATCTAGACCATGCTCTTGAGTAGACAATAACCATTAAATTATTCTCAATGCTTCAAAAGATCGAAATGATTGATTCAATAGGATCATTTGTGGGCATTTAATTAATTGATATCCTTTCAACTAAATCATAAACTCACGTTTGTATTAACATTATAATATCCTTACTTTTATATCATCAAGATTGTTCTTATTTATATTTCCATTCATTTTCTTTGTTCCTATGTATGATTGGTTAATGTCTCTTTTTTTAAAAAAAAAAAAAATTATACTTGTTTGTTCTTAATTCTTTTTTTTAAAAAAAAAAAAAATACTAGAACATAGAGGGATTAGTAAATGCACCAAGACATCTCAATTAAGTTGACATATTCTTAACACCCTCATCATACCTCAGTCTCAATAAAATGATTGAATTGCCACAAAAAAAATATATACAAGAGAGTTGCAAAAGCACATGAGGAATACAAAAGATCAACATGGAGAAGTTAAAGGAAAGTCTTTCAATTTAGAACTATGGTAGAGAATTATACTTACAAAAAATGTGATATTTAAAATTAGATAGGGTTTATATCTTCCTCACAAGACTATCTAACTAGCTTAAACATTACAAACATAGATGATGAAACTATTACGCATTGAATAAAATAAAGTTTCTCCATTGATTGATCTTTGATCATCTTTTATAAATACAATGTGTATTCTTTATATACAGAGCAAAGAAGAGTAAAGTAGAAAAGGAATAAGCTCACATTCCTTATTAACAAACTAACAGAAGACTTAACAGAACATATAATAGAAATATTATTCTAATTTCTTAATATACTCGCCCTCAAGTTGGAAGATGAACATCGATGACACCCAACTTGACTAAGACGTCTTATCGAACATAGTAAGGTAAGGCCTTCGTGAACATGTCAGCTAGTTAAAGATTGGAACGAATTGGAAGCACCTAAAGGAAGTCATCAACAATTTTATCATGGACGAAGTGACAATCTATTTCAATATGTTTCGTTCTTTCATGGAAGGTTGGATTGGAAACAATTGAAATAGCAGCTTGATTGTCACAAAAAAACAGTAGAGGAAAGTGACTGTTGAACTTTCAAATATTAGCTAAGAAATCAAAATCAGTTGACTGGTTACAAAAGCTAAAGCTCTATATTCGACTTTGGCAGAAGACCTCGATACAGTTGGCTACTTTTTGGATTTCCGTGAGATCAAAGAGTCTCCAAAAAGATGCAAAATCCAGAAACAGATCGTTTTGTATCTAAACAAGCCCCTCAATCAGCATCAACAAAGGTTTGAAGGTGAAAAGTAGAAATGTGTTTAATCAGAATTCCTTGTCTCGATGATCGTTTTAAATATTTCAATAGATGATGAATAGCATTTATATGAGCTGTAGTGGGACTTTGTAGGAACTGACTCAATCTGTGCACAGCATATTTGGCAATGTTGTTTGGAGTATTATCTTTGGAAAGCTTAAGATTTGAATCCATATGTAATAAAGTGGTTTGGCATCAAGAAAACTTATATCTTCAAGGATTTGAAAACAATATTGCCTTTGAGACAACAACAGACCTTGGTTAGAATGAGATAGTTCTAAACCTATAAAGTATTTCACTTGCCCTAAGTCTTTCAATAGGAAATGCATCTTAATTATGTTTTTTACTATGGCAATTTCATCAGATGAAGGACTTGTGATGATCATATCATCTGCTGGGTTTTATGTTCTAAAACTCATGATTTGTAAACAATAGAACTTATTCTAAAAATTCAATAAAGTTGTTATTGAATATATTGTTTTTTTTAGAAATCTAATAAATCAAAGTCCCTTGACTATTACATAAGTACTTGAACTTTATGTGGAGACATACAAGTGGGTCAGGTTCAAGTAAATAGTCAAAATGATCTATAGTATATGAATAAGGTTGGGTGCCTTATTCTGGTAACACTATTGGATGCGGCCTACTCTGTAGTTGTAACAAAAAGTTGTAAAGTGCTACAAACGAAGTGATCCTAATTCGTTCATGTTGGGACATGACGAGTGAGAGTGTCCTGTGCAAATGAGTTATGTGCAAGATCGGACTACGAAACCAATCATTCTTACTTTATAACGTTGTATACTGTTTAAGACTGACTATTTCAAAGCAATGACCTAGGTAACTTGACCTTAATCCTGAGCTAACTATGAACTCTTGTTTGTTCGGGATTATCCTTTGATCTGAAAACGGTGAGAGTAGACCAACTGTCTCTGTTCAATAAGCTTACCATTTTGGGAAAAAGATCGGATGAATATCTGAAACATAGGGTGCAAGACGGAATTCACTTCTACCCAATTAGGGTTAGTAGAGAGGTTATTCCTTTCAAGTGCTAATTCTGGGTCTTGAACAATAGGTCACCCTCTCATTGGCCTGAGAGGGATTCGGTTTGTTGATTGGATCACAAATCAATTGTTCATTAGGGGATCAGTGGGACTTAAAGAACAAGAGGTAATTTTGGGGGTAAAACAGAGATCGACCCTGCCGTTATTACGAGCAACCTGTGAAGGGTTAACTTACTAATCACGGTTATATCGAGTGGACATAATATATCTACAATGAGGGGAGTTTAGCTATGGGCTTTAGTGGAACCACCCATTAGTTAGTGAATGGGGTTAGATCAGTCTAATGAGTTTAGCCGATTAATCTCGGATCGTTTGAGTCCATGTTCTGTAAGTCCGCGAGGTCCCCCAACTAGTTTGTAAATGGATTGACTCTAGAATAGCGTGATAAGTTAATTTGAAGTGTTCAAATTAGAATTAAATTAAATTGGAGAAATAATATTTAAATATGATTTAAATATTTGAAGATAGAATTGTGTAAAAATTAATATAATATTTGATATTAAATTAATTAGAATTATTTGTTGTTGGAAGGTACCAATGCGCAGCGGAAGTTACCAGGATCCATAAGTACTCTAAATCATTAATTTTGGCAGAAAAGAAAACATGCTTCAATAGAAATAAATGGGTTTCATGATATATCTTTGAAGAACTTCCTCTAAGCTTGAATTCAGCTACAAATCTCCTCTCAATCTTGTTGTAGACCACCCCAAGATCTTCCCTAGTATCCTCTTGGTGCTCTAGATTGAGTAGAGAGACTCAAAATAAGCTTGAATTAAGGGAATTTGGAGAAACTCATAGTAACAACCTTGCAGAAGAACAACTTCTTCTCTCACGAATTTTTTCAGAAAAATTGTTCGATTGCCTTCTCTTCAAAACAATCCAATCCCTTCAACATAATGCAGAAACTCATGCAAAGAGATTTGCTGCATGAGATGCAGCTCATGCTTGGAGTTAATGAAGACTTAAAATGGGTTGTTTGTGAGCTACTACATGAAGATAATGGAAAAACCCATTTTCCAACTTTATGATTTTTCTTCTTTTTCAATTTTAATAAATTGATTTCATAAATAAATTTTATTTAATAAACCTGAAAATATTATTAATTGTACAAAATTAATTTCATAAATTAATTTTCTTAATAAAATTAATAAATAATTATTTAAACAATTTAAATAATTCTAATTAATTTAATTTCAAATATTAAATTAATTTTTACACAATTCCATCTTCAAATATTTAAATCATATTTAAATATTGCTTCTCTAATTTCATTTAATTTTAATCTGAACACTTCAAATTAACTTATCACGCTATTCTAGAGCTAAACCATTTACGAACTAGTAGGGGACCTCGCAACCTACAGATCATGGGCTCCAACGATCCGAGATTAATCGGCTAAACTCATTAGACCGATCTAACCCCCATTCGTTAACTAATGGGTGATTCTACTAAAGCCCATAACTGAACTCCCCTCACTGTAGATATATTATGTCCACTCGATATAACTATGGTTAGTAAGTTAACCCTTCACATGTTGCTCGTAATAACGGTTGGGTCGAATCTCTGTTTTACTTCGAAAATTACCTTTTTTTTCCTTAAATCCCACTTATCCTCTAATTAACAATTGATTTATGATCCAATCAACAAATCGAACCCCTCTCATGCTAATGAGAGGGTGAGGCCTCTTGTTCAAGACCCATAATCAGCACTTGAAGGGAACAACCTCTCTACTAACCTTAATCGGGTAGAGTGAATTCCATCCTGCACCCTATGTTCCCAGCTATTCATCCGATCTTATCCCCAAAATGGTAAGCTTATTGAATAGAGGCAGTTGGTCTACTCTCACCATTTGCAAATCAAAGGATAATCCCGAACAAACAGGAGTTCGTAGTTAGCTCAGGATTAAGGTCAACTTACCTAGGTCATCGCTTTGAAATAGTCAGTCTTAAACAGTAAACGACGTTATAAAGTAAGAGTGACTGGTTTTATGATCCGATCTTTCACAAAACTCATTTGCACAGGACACCCCCACTCCTCATGTCTTAAAATGAACAAATTAGGACCACTACGTTTGTAGCACTTTACAACTATATGTAACAACTACAGAGTAGACCGCATCTAATAGTATTTCTAGAATAAGACACCCAATCTTATTCATATACTATAGATCATTTTGATTATTTACTTAAACCTGATCCACTTGTATGTCTCCACATAAAGTTCAAGTACTAATGTAATAGTCAAAGGACTTTAGTTTACTAGATTTCTAAAAAAACAATATATTCAATAACTACTTTATTGAATTTTTAGAATAAGTTCTATTGTTTACAAACCACAAGTTTTAGGACATAAAACCAAACAAACTCTTATTTGGACTAAAACTCTAGTGGTAACTTATATATCCGATATAAAAGATTGAGTTTTTGAGTTTTACAAAGAAATACAATAAACTAGGGCATCCCATACCCATAGTTTTACCATTAAGTATCTCATACCCGATATTTTCATCAACGTATACTAATAATGCAATAAAAGTATCATCACTACCTCTAGTAAACAGAGAATAATCAGATTTTGACTGTTTGAATCCATGTGATGACAAAGCACTTGAAAATTTGATGAACCATTGTCTCGAAGCCGGTTTAAATCCATAAATGGATTTCTTTAATTGGCAAACAATGTTCTCCCACTCTTTTGGTACTTCAGAAGTCTTGTATCCTAAAGGTAAGGTCACGTAGACTTCTTCAAATAGATCTCAATTTAAGAATGCATTGTTGATGTCCATTTGAGCCAAGGACCAATTATATGGAGTGGCCAAAGTAAGAACTTCTTTCATTGTAACAATTTTGGCTACTACTGAAAAGGTATCAATGAAATTAATACCTTCTTGTTGACTATATCCTTTGGTCACAAGTCTAGCTTTGTAGCGATCAAATGCACCATCAAAAGTGTATTTCACAATAAAAGGACTTGATTTACAAGATCCATAAGCGGAAGCGGATCGTCCAAATTCCATTTTGATTGAAAACAAACATTTACAGTAAACATTCAAATTATGCATCTTAATAAAAATTGCAGTAAGCTTTTAAACTAGAAAAATAGTCTAGAGATTATACCTTTGAAGAACACTTATTCACTTAAATCCTTCGAACTTTCACGAACTCCTCGAACAACAACAAAACTTGAACCAAAAGGAGAGGACACTACCACTTAGAGATCTTGGTATTCTTAGGCTGAGAACCCATGAGTGGTGGGCTCTGACTATTTTGGTTAGGAGGGAGTTTGTGAGTTTAGAGGAAGAAGACGATTAAGGAAGAATACACTATTGTATAGAGAAAGTCTTCAATCGTGTAGACAAAAGCTCTATCGTATATTCTTTGTTGATCGATCATGTAGATTCTCCACAATTCCTGTAACTTAGATATGGAATAATAAAATCATAGATTCTCCACAATTCCTGTAACTTAGATATGAAATAATAAAATCATATTTTATTTATTCCATTTTGCCATAAAAACCAACCAACCTCCCACTAAAGTGGTTAGAGAGAAAAATGGATTAATTATCCAAATAATTAAATAATATAAATAAATATGATAACCAACGTATCATATTATATTTATAGTTTATCGTTTTAATATTGCATCATATACAATATAAACTATAGTTCTTTTTCTCTATTTTATGACATTTAATATAAATCATATTTATATTAAATTTAACAACTATGAATTTCATTCATAAAAAATATATTTGAATCACATTCAAATATTTATTCCTCCAATTAAACTATATTATATCAAATACATTATGTCAATTATATCATATATAATTGAATCCCTCTTATTAATTTGAACAATTTGAATTAACCCAAAAACTGATTCTCAACTAAATCCTTTTGAGCTACCAAGACGATCTTATGGACCTGTAGGTTGAAGCTCCAACAGTACGTGAATAATTAATTAAACTCTTTAATTACATTATCCACCATCCGTCAACTGTCGGGCACTCCACTAAAGACCGACAACTGTACTCTTCACACTACATATATATTTCTGTGTCTATTGGATATAACCAATCAACAGTACGATAACCCTTCACAAATTGGTCATAAGTACAGTTAGACAAAATTACCGTTTTGCCCCTGTAGTTACCTCTAACTCTTTAAGTACCATCGATCTCTCTAAAGAACAATAGATCATAGTCCCACTATGATTAAACCCCTCTTGGGCCAGGAGATGGTGTGACGCCACATTGTTCAAGACCCGGAATCAGCCCTTAAAAAAGAAATTTATCTACTTACCTCTGCTTCAAGGAAGTAGTGAATTCCATCTTATGTATCTGAGTTCCTAGTTCTCCAATCAGAGGAATCCCCAAAATGGTAGACTTGTTGAGTCGACGATCTGGCCACTTTCACCTATACAAATCAAAGGACCACCCTCATAGGCAGGAGTTCACAACTCACTCAGGATTAAAGTCATGTTACCTATGTTCATCCTAGTGAAATTAAAGCCTCTATTATGAACGGTGTTATGTAATGAGATTAAGTATTTTCGTGGTCCGATCTTATACAAATGTGTATAAAATATCCCCCCCTTGCATGTCTAATACATGAATGATCATGATCAGATCATTTGTAACACTTTACAACATTTGTAACATCTACAAAGCGGGTCATACACGTAGTGTCACAAGGATAAGGTACCCAGCCTTATCTATATACTACAGACCATTTAGGTTATCACTTAAACAGATCCACCTGTATGTCTCTACATACATATTTAAGTTACAATGATAACCTTGGATATTAGTTTATTGGTTTGTGGTTAATGCAACTAAAATATCACATATTTCATAGACAAAGTGAATAAAAATATCAAATATTATTAATCACATACAAGTTTGTTCATACAAGGTTTACAAACTATAGGACCCTACGAGATTTAGGGCATTAACCTCAACACACACTGTCATACCCCCTCCCGGTTTACCCTCTAAAATCGAGGATATGACGGCAGCAGTTTTCAATCTAGATGCCAACACTTACTGCCTAACTTAAGTGAAATTGTTTGAAACCTTAATATGCAAACGACTTGGCGAAAACACATCCATGAAACTAAACAATGCAAGTTTTAATTACAGTTCCAAAAACAAACATATGTCCAATAAAATAACATGGTCAAAATAAACATGTGTCCAAAAACAAAATAAGTTTCACAAGTCCCCGACTTCTTTCCAAATGTGTGTACATCAAAACAAGCTTTACCTAAGCTTCTTCCTAAGATCACCAAACTTTGGGTGGTAGGTTGCAGTGGATTCGACTGCGAGGGAACCAACCACTACCTGGAAAAAAGGAAAACATATGAAAACTTTGAGTTGGTTGCCCAATGAGTGACACATAGAAATATATGACATGCTGAAAAATAATCTCAAGCAACTTCCATAGTATCATACATTAATCATAGCATTATAATCAATCATGCTATCAAACCTTAGTTGAGAATAGCATTCATAGCTCAAGCTCTTGACGTCCATTCATGGCCGTAAGACCCATACTTCGGTCCCATTTAAAGACTGTAGCCAGGAGACCCATACTTCGGCCTCTCATAAAGAATTTCTTACGTGTACATAGAGTATACTAAGTATTGTCAACACCTTAGGTACTTCCTCGGATACCTTCTACACCTTCGGTAAACGTAACATTCATAAACGATTCGAGCATCATAAGCTTTAGGCTTAGCACTTACTTAGCTTTTTCCCTAAGAGCATCATTACCATTCAACATGCATACTTCACAATTAATAACACGTAGTTGCATTACTTTTTCATAAATTCTTAACATATGCTAAGATTAGTAAAACTCATTTAAAACATAAATATAAACTTTAGTTGTTTGGAAAACCCATGAAGGTTAGCATGAAATTCATTTGGAACGTATGCCTCTTTCGTGGACATATTTGAAAACATTTAGGTTCTTCCTAACCTTTTTAGGTCTCCCCAATGGACGTAGCTCCTACACATAAAAGAATAAGAGTTTAGTTGCTACTTCAGCCTCCCTTTAGAGACTACTCTTTTAATTAAGCTCACACTTAGCAAGGGATTGCCTATTCGTCCAATATTTTCTAGATTCAATTTCTAACCTAAATTACATGAAAACTAGAACTCATTTTAAGAAAGTTCCTTCTCCAAACATGTTCAAAATTTTGTTAACAATGTTACCTCAAGGTTTTAGTGTGAAACTTCTTCTGGTTTAACCTATGCCTTCAAATATTTCCCGACATCCCTAACCGAAACTCCCTGCTTGAGTAAAGATTCTAGGTTTAAATCGAACCCTAGACCTTTTCTTGCCAAGGTTCTTCTACAAACTTACTTGAAATGTGTTCACAATAATACCTTAAAGTTTCAGCTTGAAAATTCAAGTGATTTGGTCTAGATCTACGTTTCTTCGTCGAGTGACCGAAAATGCTCGAAAATGAACCTTTAACTCTTACTTCCTTCTCCGACCATCTTTCTGGTGAGAACTCCCTTCCAAAGCTCAATTTCAGAAACTAGACTCGTAGAGCTTTCTAATGGTACCAAGTTCGTCTAGTTTGCTCGAGCAAATCGTCCAAAACAAGCCCTTGAAGTTCTCTTCTTTTTATACTACTGTCCAACCCTTTACATGAAATCTCCTAAAGTCACCTCACACACTAATGGAGATTAAAGGCCAAGATTGAGCCATCTGTCTGGGTAACTAAAAGAGAATATTAAAATCGAGCATTTCGAGCAACTCGATCCTTGCTGGAAAAACTCGATGGAGAGAGCTGTTACTCGATGGAGAATTATGTGACTTTTTGTCAAATACTCAATGGAAGAACTCGATACTCGATGGGGGAACTCGGCGCTGGGAGCTCGCTCGATGCACGCTCCTACTTGGTTGCTCATACTCGATGCGCGACCCTTCCTCGCTCACCCTCAACACTCGACCCTTCCTCGATCACCTATACTCGACACTCGGTAGCCTTTACTCGATGCTCAACCCTTCTTCGATTACTTATACTCGACGCTCGACAACATTTACTCGATGCTTGTCTTGCGCTCACTCGATGCTCAAGCACTCTTCAGCACGATCAACACTTAGCCAGAATTTCTCTTATAAGGCCAGAATAATAAGTACTGAGAGCTAAGTTTCCATACTTAACTATTTTCCTTCTTCAAACTCATCCTTTACTCATAATGTACAAATCTAATCTAAGTTAGATAATTAACCCAACATTTTGCTTAACTTAAATATTAAACATAATTAAATGGGAGGGGAGGGAAGTAAGGTGTGGGTATTACACACACGATATATCCATTTGCTACCAACTATGTGTTGCCATTTTGGTAAAGACATAATTGTCCAAGTTTTGTTCCTTTCCATAGCAGCAATTTCATTGTCCATTGTATCTCTCCATTCCTTAAATTTTACTACTTGATGATAGAAAGTAGGTTCATAGACTGTAGCAGCATTAAGCAAATATGCTTTATGAGCCAATGAGTAAGTATCATATGAAAGATATTTACCAAAAAAGAATGGAGATATGGAGTGAGTAGGCGTATTAGTTATAATGTTGCAATGGAAGTCCTTTAAATAAGAAGGTGGATTGTGTTGCCTCTTGGATTGTCTTGGAGCTGGTTTAGTAGGACAAGCAATCTCTGACTATATATCAGGTACTGAAGTAATAGCTTCTGTTTCGACCAGCTAATCAGTAGGCATACCAATAGGTATATCAGTAGATACATCAGTAATAGGATTTGTATTTGTTATAGGAACATCAACAAGGATTGGAAAAGGAAGTACAAAATGATCCGATTTCTTAGATGAACTGTCAGCTATGGTGTGAAACGGAAACAAATCTTCAAAAAATAAGACATCTCGGAAGATGAAGAAACTTTTCTTAACTATGTCATATAATTTGTATCCTTTGATACCCGTTGGATATCCCATAAAGATACATGGATGAGCTCTTGGATCAAATGTAGATCTCTTAATTGATAAGGTTGAAGCATATGTCAAGCAACCAAAGACTTTTAACAAAGAGTAATCAACATCTTTTCCAAATAATATAGAAAATGGGGCTTTATGAGATAACTGTGGCATAAGGATTCTATTTATCAAATGGGTTGCAGTGAGAACACATTCTCCCCAAAAAATAATTGGCACTTTAGACTGAAACATCAAAGCTCGTACTACATTCAAGAGATATTGATGCTTTCATTCAACAATTGAATTCTATTGAGGTGTGTAGGAACAAGAGAACTGATGAATTGTTCCAGTTGTAGCAAATAAATCCTTAAAGTTGAGTTCGGGTGCATTGTCAAACCGAAAAACTTTAATAGTTTTGGATAATTGTGTTTCAACAAGTTAAAAAAACAAGGAATGACATGTAAAACATAATTTTATGTTTCAAAAGATAAACCCATGTATAGCGAGATTTATCATTAACTAAGATGACAAAGTAAGAAAATCCAGCATGTGTGGGGTTTTGAAATGGCCCCCATATGTCACAATGAACTAGATCAAAAACTTCATAGCAACATTATTCAATGCAGGAAATGAAAGTCTACGTTGTTTTGCTAATGGAAAAATATGACAATGATCATGGTTTGAGACAAAATCAGAAAATGACAAGATATTTGACAGATCCTTCATTCGAGCAGTTGAAGGATGCCTCAAACATTGATGCCATATAAAAGTAAATACTTTACAAGATAGGACGTGTTGCATATTACCTTTATCTCTGTCAGTAAGTTTGGTAGCAAGTAAAGACCATCAACAAGATCAGCCTTCTTAATCATTTTCAAGTTTAACTTGTCCTAAATTGAACAATGATCCTTAGAAAATTGAATGAAATAACGTTAATTCTTAAGTAATGCACTGACAGATAACAGATTATATGCAAATTCTGGAACAAAAAGGACATTATGAAGCCTCCTTCTGTAAAATGACATCACCAATGAATTCGACTATGAATCTATTTCGGTTAGGCAAAATAACTGATATGTTATGAGCAGGTTTCATATTAACAAACAGTGATCAATTATGGGATATGTGACTTGATGCACCTGAGTCTAAAACCCAAAGAATATTATCATTGTATGTAGCTGTGAAGGAAGAATGACATGTGCCTCCTACATGAGTGGTTTCAGTTTTTATAATATCTTCATTCTAAGAAATTGAGAGATGAGATTGCAACATATTCATAAATTGTAAGTATTGATCACCAATGAGACTTGCAAAGAATGCCGATTGGTCAGATTTGCCTTCAGCAATGTTTTTCTCTCAAGCAGTCGAAGCAAATGAAGATGAATTTAAGGTAGTACTCTTTTAATGAATAGATGATATAATTTTTGGCCTGGTGGATATCCATGCAGTTTATAGCATTTGTCCATAATACCATGGTTAGAATATATTGGGTGTTTTCCATCTTTCTTCTTGAATTTATCAGATTCATTTCTTTTGTTTCCATCAGTATTGGCCAATAAAGTAACAGATTCAATTGATGAAGAATTCTGACCAATAGATCTCTGTCTTTCTTCTTGAATTATTGGTGAAAAAACTTTATTAATAGTTGGTAAAGGATCAATCAAGAGGATTTGAGCTCGAATTTGATTCTACGACTCATTCGGTCCCATAAGAAATATCATGATAAATTCGACGTTAATGACATCGTTGTTACATTGCCAGGCAGACATCAGACTTCCGTCCATTGTTGGTTTTTGAATCATTCCAGTGATAAACCCTAATTTATCCTTGTTGGGATTGGTATCCTAATTCTCCCGGAGTCTCGTAGTTTGTAAACTGTACACATTGTTATGAATAAAATAAGAGTTATTTTATTTGGCATTTACTCATATCCAATAAACAAAGCTGCATGGTTAGTGTATGTAAACTTAAGCATGTATATGAGATATACAAATGGATTATGCCTTAAGTGATAACCTAAAAAGGTCTGTAGTATAAGGATTAAGAAGGGATACCTGATCCTGGTGACATAACAGATACGACCCGCTTTGTAGAGGTTTGCAAGTGTCATGAACTACTACAGATGGTAGATCCTGACCATTCATGTGGAGACATGTGAGCGGGAGTGTCTTATACAAAGAGTTTGTATAAGACCGGACCATGAGATGACTAGTCTCTTTATATAACGTCGTTGATACTTGAGACTTACATCTCACCTAAATGACCATAGGTGACATGACATCAATCTCGAGTGTTTTGAGAACTCCTTCCTTTGAAGGCGGTTATTTGAATAGTATGGGTGAGAGTGGCCAGATTGCCAACTTAACATGTCTACCTTTTTGTGGAGTTGTCTGATTTGGGAGCTGGGAACTCAGTTACACAAGATGGAATTCACTTCTTCCCCAAAGCAGGGGTAAATAGATAGATTGCTCCCTTAAAGGCTGATTCCGGGTCTTGAACATAATAGCCACAGCTTCTCTTTGGAAGAGAGGACTCAGTCATAGTAGGACTATAACTTATGTTCATTAAAGGGATCAATGGTACTTAAGGAGTTAGATGTAACTACAGGGGCATAACGGTTATTGGCCCAGTTGTACTGACGAGTGATCTGTGAAAGGTTATCGCACTGTTGATTGGTTGATATGGATACAAAATATATTTGTAGTAAGGAGAGTGCAGCTGTCGGTCTTTACTGGAGTGTCTGACAGTTAATGGATGGTGGATCCCCTGATTAAAAAGTTTAGTCAGTTATTCACGTACCGTTGGAGCTTCAAACTACAAGTCTATAAGATCCCCTTGGTAGCTCAATGGATTCAAGTTGAAAATCAGTTCTTGGTGTTGATTTGAAATGTTCAAATTGACAAGAGGAAATTCGATTATATATGATATGATCGGTGTGATGTATGAGATACATCAAGTGGAGGATTAATGTAAATGAGATTTACATTAAGTACCATAAAATAGAAAAAAAAACTATGGTTTATATGTTTAATGAGATGAATATTAAACTATAGGTTATAAATATAATATGATAATTTGGTTATCATATATATTTATAATAATATTAATTATTAGATAATTATTTTTTTCTCTAATAACCAATTGAATGGGAGGTTATTGGTGGTTTCATGGTAACCATGAGATAAAAGGAAAAATATTTTCCTAATTTTAGTAGTTGTTGTGAGAGTTGCTATTCTCGGAAACTCACTCACGGTTTGCTATCAAGTGAATAGGATTCACTAAACAATAACTGAAGAGAGATTAAACGATCGTGGAGTGACACTACACAATAGTTCACTCAGTTGGTTGTCTTCTAAACGATCGTGGGGCTTTTGCTATACGATAGTTCGCCATCTTCTAAACGATTGGGCATTCGTCTATACAATAGACTTTTTTCATCTCCCACTTGCTCAATCGTTTATACGATTGTTACTCGTCCGGTCTCTTCCTCTAACCAACTCCACACAGAGCCCACACTTCTGGATTCCCACACTGAAAATACCAAGGTAGCCACTGTGGTGGTGTCTTACTCAACTCGATTGAGGTCGAGGTTTTGGAGGTCGTTCGTTGAGTTCGTGGTTGCTGTTTGATTGTTTTGTGTTGTGGTCGTTGTGTTTAAGCGTTCGTGTATTGCAGTCTTGGAGATTGAACGACCGTTCGTGATCGAAGGAGTTTGAAGATGAGTCTTCAAAGGTATGTTTAATCTTTCCCTTGATTATCTGGTAAAGCATGCAGTAATTTCGTATTGTGCATGACTAGTTAGTTTTCGTTTCTTGACTGTAATTGTAAGTGTTCAATTTCAAATGGAATTTGGAACGATCATTCCACTGCTCATGGAAATCTTCATGTCTGATTTCCTTCAGTTCTTACCAGAGAGTGTCAGACGTATTGTTTTACTCCATGATGAGTAATTGCTTGATTCAACAAGTGGTTGAGATACAGGATTAGCAGTTGGAATAATCGAATGGTGCACAAGATATGGATTCAATTGCACTTCCAGATCAATGTTCGTGGGAGATGGATTCCTCGAATTTACAGGTGTTAAGTCATCTTTTGTAGTCATGGCGAGGACTAGCTCACGATCGAAATTGATCTAAAAGAGGATCAATCGAAGGGAGAAAAAAAATTCAATGCGAGAATGTGAAAAAAAAAATTCTATCTGATACCATATCACGCATTAAATAAAACAGAGTGTTTCTCCATTGATTTATCTTTGATCATCTCTCATTATGTGAGCTCTTTATATACAGAGCAGAAAAGAGTAAAGTGGGAAAGGAATGAGCTCAACTTCCTTATTAACAAACTAACAGAAGACTTAACAGAAATATTATTCTAACTACTTGATACAAACTCCTAAACTTTAAACCCTAACCTCTCTGCATTGGAATGCCTTTATTTTATTGTCTAGTGCATCAAATGGTGAAGTACGAAGTCTTGCTAGAGTCGCTTCTTAATCCATAATTTGATATTACTCATACTTATCCTATTTACATTATTTACGATTTTGACTCTAGGGTCTAGAGTAGTGCATTATATAAACTCTCTAACCCTAGAGACATCTCTTGATCGGTAATATGATATTATTCTCGCTAATAATTAATAATCTACTCTCTGAAATAATTATTTTATACATTTTTTCATTTAATGAAGCTCTCACGATATCTTTTCAAAAAAAAAAAAAAAAAAAAAAAAAAAAAAAAAAAAAAAAAAAAAAACCAAACATTTGAAAACTATTTTGTTTTTTTAGTTTATAAAACATGACTTAATGAAAGAAAAAGATGGGCAATAAGACATAAAAAAAAAAAATTAATAATGGCAAAGCTGAATTTTGAAGAATAGACTTTAGGTTTTATTTAGAAACTATAGGGACAAAATAGTGTAGTTTTTTCTTTTTCTCTCTTAAGTTAGTGGCCAGTGGGGATTTTCTGTCGCTGCTACAAACTTTCACGACTTACGAGAGCTTCTTCCACTCTGACGCTTTGACTTAGAACATCATCTGAAGTTTGTTATTACCATCGTCTAGACGTTTCTATATGCCATAAAGTAACTTACTTTATATTATATATATCTACATCTCAATTATTTGTGCTACCTCTTATCATTAATTCCATCCCACGCTGTTTAACTTACGTTAATCATGTGGATTATGATTAAGCAAGGCTGTTTAGTTTCACCTTTTTTTTTCCGTTAATTAAGGAATTTGTTTAGCTGTAATGTTTAAGCCAATTGGATATAGACTCGTGAGGAAGATATATAGATCAAGCAAACCCAGCACATTCCAATTGTGCCAAAATAAATGGGAGTTTTATTGAATTTTCATCGATGAAAGTAGTAGTTTCTTCTTATGGAATTATAAAGTTGGCAGCACATGTGAAATTATTTTCTTTGTAACACTAATTGGGTTTCCTTTTGACTGATGATTTTTGCATGAGACTTCTTTCCAGCTCCTATCCAATTTTTGCGCATTAAATAAAGGAGTTCCATTAACTTTATATTCAACCATTTGTATGAATTAATGCATTGGCATAAAGAATCTTGTTGACTATATATTGTTGACATTGTTACAAGAAATTTTTACCGGAGTAGGTGAGAACAATTCGTTAATTTGAATTTGCGATTTATTATAGACTATTCACGTGTAAAATAAAAAGCATTAGATGAAGAAGGACCAACGTGTATAATGAACAAAAAGATTGAAAGTCTCAAGAATAGAAGCTTTTTTAGTTAGACATATGAAATTAACTCAACATTTTATTTGAACTAATATAGATGGATGGTTTTATATCTGTTACCTATTTTTCCTCTTTAGTTGAGACCAATCATTCGAATATATGTGGGATAAACTAATGAGCCTTGGAATGGATTGTTTTGTCTTTCATAACTTACTAATAGAATTATACTAGTAAGGAAACAACAAATGGCTATCGAGACCAGATCAACTAGATAATCTATGCTTCAGATCAAATCATCCATAGGACCAGTTGCTTTTAATTTTGGTTTATACATGTTAAGAAATCGATAATCAAAAGATAAATAGAAAAACGTAAACAATAGAGAATCGACGTGGAGATTTATGTAGTTCACTAACAATGTGTTAGCTACGTTAGTATCAAATTACATGTTCAAATGCACCAAAAGAATTAGAGAGTATTGTATAACACGCAATCTTATAGACTCTAGTGTTAAAATCGTAAATAACGTAAACAACATAAATACCCTAGAACGAATTCAGCAAAATCCCATGCTTGCAATTATAAGTCTGTCTTTCTTATCTAAAAGAGGAAGTCGTACTCTAACCTTTTTCTGTAAATTTCTTGCGGAAGCCAAGGGGAAGAAATCAAATAATAAGGAGAAGAAGAATATATCGGTATGATCATCAAAGAACAACTTAGTAATAAAAGGTCAGTTTTCAAATGTGAGTTTTTAAGCACTTTAAAACAGTTGTTTAAATACTTTAAAAGTCACACTGCCTCCAAGGCTGCATTTCTCTTGAAGGGTTTATACATCCTTTTTTTCATTCATGCCAAAAACAGATATTGTTTTTTCTTCATCGTTTAATTTTATATATAATCCAAAACTCTAATGAAAAGGCTTCAGGTTCAACACAGTTTCAAAACAAAAGGATGGTAGGTAGAAAAAAGTTTCTTAAATAGATGGCCGTCCGGCCCTGTCACTCCCAATAAATTACTCAGAAAACTGCAGGAATTAGGAATGTAAATTGCATATAACAATAATCAGCACGTGCAAAAAAAATTTCACATGCTTGGAAAATTACATAATTTAGTTTTTTTTGGCTTCCTCTTGTAGGCTCTCCCAAGTTTGGCTTATCCTTGGTTTTGGTGTTCGATTGGTTTCAAATTGTAATTATGCTTGATTTTTGTTTTGAAGGGAAAGAAAGTTAAGTCCAGATCATGTTATGTGGCGTCAAGAGTCAAAATTTTGGCCTGGTGGGCAGCAACAAAACTGAGGGTTTTAAAGCTCACACATAGACTTTCTTTAAAAAGCAACAATAATAGGTTCCACGTTTTGCACCAAGAAAGGATAATAAAATAAACCTCAAGTACATGCAAAATTAATTAACATTATAATATATATTATGGAACAAATATAATATGATATTCGCCCAGCTTTCATACGTACACAAAATTTCTTCTCACCATTAGCAACTAAATTTAATTATATACTATATTATGAAAGTAATTAAAGTAATTAACTCTAGACAATCCCTTTTATTATACGACTTTATAATATTTTATATTAATTTAATTGCATGCGTGGGTAGAGGTGTGCTTGGTGAAGAGCAAATTGTGTATATAGAAAAAGAAACGGAGTTGGGGAATTTGGAATGATTCATATTACATAAGTAAGCTTCTAATAATGGCTGCTTGAGCACTTTCAGGATCTGTTGATGCCAATAGCTCTGATAATCGATCGCTTAAATCATCCACCTCTCTTTGTAAGCTTCTTATGTAGTTACATGTCTCTTGTAGAACCTTTGAAGCTGATACCTAAACAAACCCCATACATATTCACAAATTTTAATTACGGTATTTGTAATGGGTAACACTTTTAGAACTAATAATTAACTAAATAACAACAATTTTAAAAATTTTCAAATATAGCAAAATCTATCTGTGATAGACTATGAATGTGTTTCGAATACATTCTCAAGTGTTTAATTTTAAAAAAATAAGTCTTTTTCTTTTTGGAAGAAATTGAAGTGCTTAACAACCACTCAAGATAACTTTTCAAGTGTATTTTAATAAGTTTTTATCAAAAGTGTATTTGAAAAACACTTTTTTTCTCAAGTCAATCCAAACAACCAATTACCCTCTATTGTTGATACACTTCAAGAGCTGGATATAAATTTTGCTAAATCTACAAATTCTTTTGCATTGGGCTATATATGCTATTTTTTTGGAATTAATTGTTATATTTTGGACTGACTAGTTAATTGATGCTCTATTTATTTTGATATAAAAAAATTTGTGGTTGAAATAAAATTGACAATCACGCATATAAATAGTATAGATGTGGTTCACTAACAATGTGTTAATTACATCTATCAGCATGGAAAGATACATTTTGTAATAGAGGAGAATATTATAAACCAATAAAAATTATAGGGTTTATATATATGACATTCCTCTAAACCCTAGCCCAAAATCGTAAATGTGTATACAATTAAGGTTACAACTCCCATTAAGATGAGATTAGTCATTTAGAGCGTCAAATAACGGATTTAATTCATTTCAACACATTTTTTTTTTTATTAATCTTATAAAAACACTAATTCTATCTCTAGTTTCGTACTTTACTTTTGAATTCACGTGTTCGCTTTTGTAAAATGAAATGAAAAAAGAACAGTTCCTGGAAATAGTTTTAAATAGAACAATGTTTTGAATTGACTTTAAGAAGTGATTAAAAGAAGAGGCCGTTAAACACGTTGGTTTTCATTATTTGAAGGAGAAATAATTGAGAATATTAATGTAGGATAAATTTGGATTGAAAGTCCAATAATAACCATCCTTCTTAATCACTCTCTCCTTCCTCTTGGGAGCTCGTAAAGTAGCACACAACACTTGACTATCCAAACTAATGTCCAGACAAGCAGAAACAGAGATTTAATTAGGTAAAATCAATGTTGAATTCATTCAATAATATTAATGAAGTAAGATAAATGTATGTATATATATATATTTGAAATAATAAAAATGAAAAGAGAGAGAGAGAGAGAGAAGAAGAAGAAGAAAGTAATACCCTGGAGGAGGAACGTCCATTGCGAATCTCAGGGATGAGCTGTTGTAATTTAGAGATCAAATCAGCAATTTGGTCGTCAGAAATGTTCCTAGAAGGAACACCCGACCGTCTAGAACGCGAGCTTCTGCCGGACATTGTTTTTGTTTCTTTCAAAATTAACCAGATAAATCTTTGTCAGATTCCCCCCCCCCTAGCGCCCCCCCTTCTTTTCTTTTTATTATATAAAATATTAATAATAATAATAAAGTAAGCTCTGGGAATTTGAGAGAGGAGAAGAAGAAGAAGAAGTATAATGTCTTTTGTTGGAGAAAGGCAAGGGTAGAAATAACCAATTTATATTATGGGGGAAAGGGAAACAGAGAGAGAGAAAGCATGAATTAAAATTTTATAATGATTGAAAAAAATTTGAAAAGAGAGGAATTTATAGTATTAAGAAGAAAGTAGGTGTTAATTTGATACGAGACACTCCAAAAATAATAGTAATGTTATTGGACAGAGAGATATGGGAGGGCATGAAAAGGAAGGGCAAGTGTTTTTAGAATTTGGTAATCCACTATTTGTTGGGGTCGAACCGGACAACTCTACCCAATGCTCTAATACTGCTTTATTAAATAATAACCGTTTATATAAATAATTTATATAATAATAATAAAAAAAAATGAATAAAAAAGCTGCATAAGGCCATAGCCATACCGTCCCTGCTCGTTATGTCTCCAAACTGGGGCTAAAACTTTCAACTTGTTTTACGGGTTTTATTATTTACGAATGTATGTATATATATCTACTAAGTGTAAGCGGGCCTCACTGTGTCAGCTTCAGAGTACTGCACACCCATGTTATGAAATTAATTACTACTACTACCTTTTTTCCTTTTTTATATTTTATTTTGGAGGAATTAAAATTAAAAATAAAAATAAAATGTCAGAATCAGAGGTTAAAATGGAAGGTTTAGTCCGACATGGAAGAAGAGATATGAAAGGAGAAGGATGAAGGGTCAAATTTTGAGCATGATTAGCGATGCATTATCCATACATTCCGCCTTACCCTTTGATTCATTCCCCCCTCACACACCACGTGCCTAGCGCTTCTAACCTCTCTTCATTAATATCCCCTAACCTATATTTTCCTATTTTTAATCTTCTTTTTCCCCTTTTCTCTTTCCTACAGACCCCCCACTAGCTTCCACTTCATACTATGTTTAAAACTTACCAGTGATTTTCAATATTTAATTATATATATATATATATATATATATTCTAACACAAGTTCAGATTCCTAAAGAATATAAAACATTCACACACCTCGTTTACTAACAATTTCTTAACTATGTTCGTGGAGTATACGTGGTTTACTAAATAATAAAAAAGGTAAACAGAGATTCTATATACTGTATTTCATAATTGTGAATAACCATAAATAATCAAATACGTTCAATATAAATTCTAAATAGGTTTCATATTTGATCAAATAACAAATTCAAAACATTCTAACAATTAACTAACTCATAACATTAAGTCCATCGATTATCATAGATTTAATTATATCAACCTTTTAACACGTGTTGTCAATTGATTTTGCAGCTTAAGAATATCTTGAATCTATATTACATGGCAATTAAAGGGATATATAAATTATTGAGGATTCCATATTAAAAAAGAGGGAGAGACTTCATAAATTTTCTATACCACATGTATAACTCCACTCATTATCCATTGCAATTGGTTTTGAGAGATGAAACTTTATTTATATGTCTATGGTCTTTAACTTTATGTTTTATGATTTTCTTATTCTATGGTTATTTTGCCCTTTTGAGTGTTTGCTATCATTGAAAGAGGGCTTGTCTGTTAAATATCTCCTATAATAATAATAATAATAATAATAGTTTCATCTTTTCATCCCCATATCCCCACCACCTGAAATTAAATATGAAGGCCGAACTTTAGATCATTTGACTAAGGTTAATAAAATACATATTTTTTTTAAAAAAAATAAAAAATAAATTTGGCACATGCAATTAATAACTGGAAACGCATGTGGAGGATTGGGGATTTTTGTGTTATATACCAAAATTACAAATGGGTCAGAAGGAAAGGAATTAAATATTTTGATGGGTGGGATAGGTGAAACTTGAAAGTAGGGTTTGAACAAAAAGAAGATCGCTTAAAATGGGAGATCATGAGAGAGAGAATATTTAAATTAAATGTAATGCAGTTAATGAGTGAAAAATAGAGATTTTAAGTATCATAGCGTTGTATTTTTAACCAAATACTACAAATGACGTCATTGTAACATATCTGAAATATTCAGGAAAGGGAGAGATTCTAAGCACTTTAATTTTTAATCATTCTTATTTAAAACACATTAAATTTGGTATACTAGTTTAGGAACGATATAATGCTTTAAGAGATCAGTGTTCATGTAATTGGGATCGAGAAAATACTTTTGTATGATCATGATAAATTTTCACATATAGCGAAATTTCTTTTTGGTTCTTGGTTTTTTCTTTAGTTTGGAGTTTTACCACATTAATTTATATGTTTCCAATTTTATTGCTTTATTTTAATTTCTTTGTTATTTTTTTGTTTATTATAGCAATAGTAGTGGGAGGTGTTTTTTCCAACAATTAGTATATACTCCTTCCACTTAGCATTTGACAACACATCATTAAACAATATATTATTTTATATGAGTCTCACATAATTTTTAAATGTTGGTAATATGAAAAAAAAATTTATAATACCGGTTGAAATATCTTGAATCTGTTATTTACATATTTGTCATCTTAATATTATTTATATTTATAATCCAAGGATTTAGAGAAGTGCGTTATATAAACTCTCTAAGCTCTAGATGTGCCGTCATTGGGTAATTATGTATTATTCTCTCTAATAAAATTATTCTTCCTTTGTCTTATAGATGTAATTAACATACTATTAGTGAATCACGTAAATCTATACGTTGATACTATATTTTTATATGTTTTGTGCGTTCTTTATCTGTCGATTTGATAGGAATCCGTTAATACTAAGAAAAGTTTCCGACATGGGTGTCATCGGAGTGAAAGTTGGTTAATGGTTGTGCCGCGAGGCCCGCCAGCCAACTTTCATCTGCACACAACTTTGTAAACAAAGGACATTGCCTGTCATAAGCCGTTTACGGCTGTTCCCCTTCTTCTTTCCATCATCTCTAACAATCTCATCATACTCCTATTATTATCATTATTATTATTATATGATTGCTACCCTTCCTTAATTTAAGTATCATTGTTTGTTTATACCTAGAAAATTCTGTATTAAGAAATAGAACATCATTGAGTTATAGATTTAGTATGATCTCACTTTTTAAGCATGATGTCTATATAGTCATTAAATTCTAATAAGTTTAAGCATATGGTTTTTTTTCTTTTTTTTTTTGAAAGAATAAGAAAAATAATTAACTGCATTATTTTATTATAAAGTATGTAGTTACTATCTGTAATAGTATTACAAATATAGATGTAACGTATTTATTAATTTGATTATATTTTTCTCCTAGGGTGGGGACTCCAGTCCACATTAGAGACAAGGAAAGCATGAAATCGCTTACATATATTGCAGGATATACCATATAAATGGGCTTAATTATTAAACTTCAACATTACACATATCGCTGGAATTTATATGAAATTTATTATTTTGTAAAGAACAAAATATTATCATTATAATAGATCTTGGAAACAATTTCTTTTCTGCTTTTCTTTTTTTTAAGAGAAATAAAAATTAACAATAAATGATAGAAACAATATAGTATACTTATAGGATAGACAACATAAATTTGAGTTTAGAGATTCATTTTCTTTAAACAAAAAAATATCTAAAAGGTGTATCCAAATATTTTAATTTATAGTTTCATTAGTCATGAATCAGTTAATGTTTTTTTTTTTTTTTTTTTTTTTTTTTACGAAAATTGAATTTGTCATGCATCTATATTAAACAAAAAAAAATTAAAAAATCAAATATGAAATAGATATAATTTTTAAATTACCAAAGGCATAGATTACAAAATATGAATTTTTAAAATTATTTCATTGATCTTTTCCAATATTATCAAAATAATTAACACATATACCACTTTAACTCAAATTTGTCAACTCTAAAAACATCTCTCCATCATTGGTCAAACATATATTCCTAGATCCAAAGAATAAGATCCATGAGAACATATTAGACCAAAAAAGAAAAAAAAAAAAAAACTAAAACCTTTTGTTGAACACAAAAAAAGTTGCCATTTGAAACTTAAATAAAAAAAAAGAAAGAAAAAAAAAACTTGTTTGACACGTGTAAAAGATAATTGAGTGAATAAAAAGCATTAAGATTTTTGGGCATTTCCTGATTAAGAGTTGCAAAAAGTAAGCAATTATATGGATACATGAATAATTCCCATATCCCAAGAGGGGTAATAGAAAATGAGATGAAGATTAAAATTGATGAGAAATTAGAGGGAAAAGTGAAAAGAAAGGGAAAGGAAGGGTATATGTTTAGAGTTAAGAAGAAAAATCATGTGATGGGTTTTTTTTTTTTTTTTTTTTGGGTATGAAAATATTAAAAACTGAATGATAGAAAAGTAGTTGATGTAATTATATGGAGAAAGGCAACAAAATAAAAGGTAACAATCCATGTAAGTAAGTATGTGGTTAGAACAGTAGTATAATAAGGCATGTGCCCATGTTCCCTGGGCTTTGCTTAAGACAACTCAAAACCTCAAAAATAAACACTCTCATTGATATTTGATTGGACCGTCCATTCAATCAATTTCCCTTCAATGTCCTTAACTTGTTTTTTCCTCTTTCCCAATCTTAAGGTTTCCTCCAATTGTCACCTTAAAACATATTTGCCCACCAACCATCTCAATCACTGTCTTAATGCTTTCTTCTAACTTCTCTCTCTCTCTCTCTCTATTTTAATTAGTAATTACAGGTCCATCCTCGAGCCAACCATATCCAAGTAATACAGCCCAATATTTGATTCTTTTATGGGCAGCCCACTCTGATTCACCTACAAATAAAATCCAACTACCCTTTTCTTTCTGCCAATGGGCCACTTAATTAGGACCTTTTTTTTTTTTTTTTTAATTTTTCTCTACCAAAATCCTTAGCTTGGTCCCGCCCTACCACTGGACATTACTACTACTGTTTAATACTAAGTCTAGATATTAGAAATTAAACAGTGTCCTAAGCTTTGGAATTTGAAAATCTTGGTGCATTTCTGTATGAGTCGGAATTGGATTAGTTGCTAGATTAGGGAGAATATGGTGTTGTATATATTTTGGTTGTAATTATGGTAGAGAGGTGGAAGTGGTTAGATTTGGAAGAAATAGTCAAAATCACATTTTCTCTTGCCAAAATCACTTTTCCTTAAAAGGATAATGTTTGGCATAAGATTTTATATCTAGCTAAAATCGTTTTAGATTGATTTTGGAAGGATTATTAGTTGATATGTGATTTTTGTTGAGGTGATTGACCAAGAATCTATCCTAAACTAGCTATATAATTCAATGTTAATAAAACATTGTTTGGTTAGTTATCCATGAAGCCATTTTTTAAAAATTTAAATCCTTGACCAACAGATGATATACAAAGATTGGCTAATACTAACAATTTAAGTATCGTAATAATAAAACGACTAAATTGGCTGAGATCTATATTTTGAATTTTCATTCGATGTTTACCATACACGTTTTTCTTACTCACATATCAGTCATTTAACAAAAATAGATATTTAACATAATCATCAAATACAAGATACAATTTTTTTTAGTAATCTTAACTCTAAAATCACTTTTAAATATGTGTGTAGGGACAATGAACCTCTACATAGCTAGCCTACACCATCAGTATGAGACTTTGATTGTATTTTCAACATTATGAAAAGTTTTAGAAGGAAACGTGAATATAGTTATATGAAATACATTTACAAAAATCTCTTTTTATAAAATGGCTACTTCAACCATACGCAGTTGTTTAACCACTAATCTACCATTTGTGTTGCATTTAATAGTGAATATGAAGAGAAGTAAGTACATAGGTGGCGTTTTGGAATATGAAATAATGCGCATATGTGCTTCAATTCCTTAGGCATATGAAAAAGGGAGTTGTGTTTGGGCCATAGATTGACACATTTTTGCAGTATGAAATTATTCTACAACATTGGGCTTCTCTCCATCATTAATTTGCACCATATTCAGATTCATTTTCAATCAAAATCAAACTATTCTTCAAGAA
This sequence comes from Benincasa hispida, assembly GCF_009727055.1. NCBI lineage: Eukaryota > Viridiplantae > Streptophyta > Magnoliopsida > Cucurbitales > Cucurbitaceae > Benincasa > Benincasa hispida. The sequence continues at coordinate 45,259,253 of NC_052355.1, read as the reverse complement.
CCATATTCCACTCCCAATATTCTTTGCTTCTTCACTTTAATCTAAAACCAAAAATCTCGATCGGGACTTTTAACAAACACCTTGTCCTCAACCTTTCAATTGGTTAAAAAGAACATTATTNCTTTTTCTCCCAAACAAATAAAAAAAGAGCCAAAGTTTGGTCAGAAATAATCATATCGAAAACATACAAATGTGACTCTTACCGAAAAAGAAAATGTATTTTCTCCCTATCTCCTTATCTAGAGAATAGGGGTTTATAGATTTGGAGGTGTAAGAATAGTCAGATTGGTCAAATTTAATATACAAAAAAATATATTATAAAACAATGACACATGGAAAGAAAAAACTATAGCTATCAAAAAAGAGAGGGTATTTTTTTCAACTCTCTACTAACTCCAAGAGGCAGAGACCTATTCAAAATTGCCTTTCTTTTTCGACCCAACAAAAACTAAATATCAATTACTCAATCTTTCCCATTCACCAAATATACATATATAATAAATATATCCCTTTCTTTTGCGGCTCAAAAAAGTTGCTTCCGTTTCTCTCATTTTCTTTCTCCTTTTAATTTTTTTCTTTTTTATATCATTGGCTTTCCCATCCTCTTCCTCCACCTTTCTCTTTCTCAATCATGATCCACGAGAGTTTCAACTTCAGCTTAATTTTATTTAATATTTCTAGATTGTCTTCTTCATTTTAAACCAATTACCTTTAAATCCTATTTTCTTCCCTCTATTTTTAATCTTCTTCTATTTCCATCTCTAAACTTTTAGAAAATTGGTAAACATTATATGAACTCTTTAAAGATAAAATATGACTTCCTTATTTGGCAGTTTAGTCATACAAAAAATACAAGCAAGTTAACATAATCTTAATAGCATAGACCAAAGTATGCACTTTTAAAATTTAGATCATGTTTAGTAACCATTTGACTTTGACTTTTTAATTTTTTGTTTTTTAAAATCAACCATATAAACACTACTTTTACCTCCAAAATTTTTCTTTTGTTATCTACTTCTTATCAATGGTTTAAAGAACTAAGCCAAATTTTGAAAACTAAAAAATGTAGATTTTAAAAACTTGATTTTGTCTTTGAAATTTGGCTAAGAATTCAGTCATTTTTAAGTAAGAAATATGCAATTCATTATAAGAAATAGAGAAGAAATAGACTTAATTTTAAAAAATAAAATAGTTACCAAACAGGGTCTTAAAAACCAAAATAGAACAAGATTAAAAAATTGATGACCAAAATAGGATTTAAACCAAACAAATTAAAACAAGATTCCATAATATTGATGAGATCTGATTACAGAATTAGCGTTAAAGAAAGAAAGCTAAAGTCTTTGTTGTCAACTAATTAAAAGCACTCATATATATAATATATATGAAGAGAAATTAAACTATAGAATATAATATATTAAAAGGGGAAAAATATGATAGATAGGTAGCCCCGTTACTGACAGTTTAATATATAATAATAAAATGAGTGTAAACCAAAAAAAGATGGGTCCAATAATTCAAGTGTAGATGGATGCAACTGAAAACCCCAAAAAAAGGGGTTGAGACAAGATAAACAAAAATAATACATCTCCTCAACTTTGTCCAGTTAGGTGCACATTTTGGAATGGATTCTATTTCACGTAAAGTTTTTTTCTTTTTTCTTTTAAGTAATTCTAAAATTAAAATACACCATTAACCAACAACAGCAACTTCAAATTTAATCATATATAAATATTTTTGTGCTAGAATAAAGTTGGCTCTCCTAGCTAGAGAGGAAAGAATTTGTCGTGCTTTGCTTTTTTGGTTGCTTCTTTCTAATTAATTACACTATATGCATATATATAATTTATTTGCCCTTTTTCTCAACCTACTTTCACAAGTTATTTATTTCTAATAATAAATAGAGAATCGTATTTTGATACACGTGTTCAATTTATGGTGGAAATTTTTGAAATGTCTATATTCAAACAACATTTGAAATACTTTTTGTTTTAGAATTTTAATATAATTTAATCTATTTTATATAATATATATTATTTTTTTAGAAAATAAATTAGAGTCGTGATTAAGTAGAAGAGGTTAGGTGTGATTTTTGGCTCGATATATTTACACTAATATATATTTGTATGTAGTTATTTTGAAATGAAATAATTAGAGTGAGATTTAAAGTGCATGTACGTAGACAAAAAGAAAAGAGGAAGGAAACAAAATTGGGCTAATTAAGTTTGAATAAATTAGATCTTATGAGTTAGTTATAATTATTCTTATGGTACACGCAATTTTGCAAAACTTCATGTGGATTATGTCTAGAAGTCCTTAAATTAATAAAATATAATCTTTACATCATTACTTGCTGATCTCACTTATAAATAAATCTCTACCGCATTAGAAACTTAGCATAAATATTTGGGACGTGAATTTGATTGCTAATTATCAATGGATCATTATATGTGTATGTATATTTCAATTTTTGTGTTTTATTGAAAATATATATATATTTATAATAATAAAGATATATCATTGGTTTCATATTCTCTCGCTTGTGTATTAAAAAAAAGGCAAAAATACACGAGTGGGTACACAACAAAAAATAGAGAGTAAAAATTGACATTCTAGAACTTGACTTGGGCTTTACCTTTTACCAATTCATTTTTTTTTACTTTTTAAATATCCAATTTTAGTTTCAGTACTATCAATAAATCTTAAATTTTGTTCACCAAAACCAATTTTTATCAAATTTACATAGAGTCAAAAGACTATTAAATAATAATAAAATAAGCTTTTTTAAAAAAAAAAATCAACCATAAAAGGATTGGATAGAAATACATAATTGAGCCAACAAGAGTTTAGCTCAACTGATATTTATATGTATTGAGGATCAAGAGATCCATGATTCAAATCTCCTCCCTCCAATTTGTATTTAAAAAAAAAAACTATAATAAAACGAAATTGAAGGGTCTAAATTAATTTGTTTTGTTGGTGTGACATTTATCATTAAAATCTAAAATAGTTATTGTTCAAAATGAATCCACCCTTTTAGTCATCCATCCCAATTGCTCTTTATTTTTGAAGGTTAAAAAAATAAAAACCATTATCTCATTTGGTTTTCGATTTTTGAAAATTGTACTCAATTTCTCACCATTTGTTTTTACAATAATTCTCATTTGAAGTACTATTTTATAAATTAAAAACTAAAGCAATTGTCGGACAAAATGTTAAATAGGAAAGTCTCACATGCAAATACATGAATGTAGTAAAAAAAAAGACACCTGCAGAAAAGGTAAATAAAATACATTAATTAGGCCCATAGCCCACATGTTATTGTTTGTAAAAATGACAAAACAAAATCCAACTACAAAAAGATGTAAATTATCGCAAATACTCTTGCTATTGATATATATATATATATATAGGTGATTCAGTTGATACACTTGATTGATATACTTGATATACTTGATAATAATGCGCTTGACTGATATATTTGATATCATTGTCAACCATGCACTCGTTCATACTACTGATAAACTTGATACACTTGGCTGATATACTTGATAATGGCGTATATGACTGATAAAATACTGATAAATTGGTCAATCATTCACTTATTTATATTGCTGATAAAGTTGATACACTTGACTGATATATTTGATAAAGATACACTTGATTGATATATTGTTAATAAACTTTTACAATGATGCATTTTTCCATAATGTCGATACACTTGACTAATATACTGTTGATATACTTGATTGATATATTGTTGATAACTTGATAATGATGCACTTGACTGAGTTAATATACTTTGTAATGATACACTTATATATATATATATATATATATATTAAAAAAAAATGAACTTTTATGCAGCAACAGACCCTCTCCACTTCATTAGCCACCAACCACCACTCCACGTCTCCGCCACTTACCTTCATCAATTGTTGCACGTTCGATCGTCAATCGCGCACTTTTCTCTCTCTCTCTCTTTCTCCCAACATCTCTCTTTCACTAACTAGCATTGCTCCACACCATTTGCAGTCGGCCACCACTCCACCTTCCCATCGCTTACCTGCGTCGACTACCACATGTCTGATCGCCAGTCGCCACTTTCCTCTCTCTATCCTTCTTTCTCTCTATATATAAATTGACTGTTTAGGAAAAATATGGAATAAAAAATAATTTGAAGTTTTTGTCATATTTGTAAAATATTAAATATGGGTGACACATCTACAAAATAACATATTCAAATTGTGATCCATTACAATTTCTTTTTTTTAAAAAAAAAAAAGTCATTTAAAAATATTTTAAGAAGTCTTTGGGGCTGTTTGGAGCACTGAGATGATATAGGATGTGGGAAGTTCTAATGTCTGGAGAGTCCTGATCGATTATGATCGAGCATGTTCAAACATTGAGAAGATATACGATACCCAGAAGGAAAATGATGGTGAGATACAAAACACATTCCGAAAATGGGCCCACAAATAATTAAAATCGGTAAGATGGGATAATGGGTCTCCAAACACTCAAATGATATAAGATGTGGAAATATATCATCTTATATTGGACTCTCAAATAGCCTTTTTTGAGTTTTTCCCCCACAGTAAAAAATACAAAAATAAGTGGGGAGTTTTTTTTTTTCCCTTTAATTTTTGTGTCATGACCAACTTTCACAAATCTGTGGGCTTCCATCTTTATTACACAATGCCTCCAACAGCGCATAAAGTCATTTTCTAAGATCTGAGAATTTATAGTTTTACTTAATACACAATAAATGTTACCAAAAACAAACACTTAATCCTTCCATGACTTTGACAATTGCCTAACTTTGTCTTTTCTTTTCTCCTTTTAATAATTTTTTTTTAAAAATAACTATAACTGGGCCTTTATGTTAATTAATATAAATTTTACGATTTAAATACGGTAAATTGAACATTTTAGATTTCCTTCTCTCAAGAATTGAAGATCATTTTGATGTCATTATCATTATCGATCTATGTGAAGAATATAACATTAAAATGAAAATTAAAGTATAGAATTATGTAACTTAGGAATATATTCTAAAGTGTGAATAAGTATCCATTATATATATATGAACTGCACTTGTAAAAAGCAGTTGATGAAAAAAAAGCAAAGCATTTGGATTTCTTGCATTTCAATACCTCAATAGATATTATACGATGCGGTTGTTGCGTTGGACTTTTGAAGTCATATAAGTTGTTCATGTTTTTGGCCATTTGTTGTCTACATCCTTTTCATCCTATTTTTATCATTATTCGTAATTTAATTATAACTTAATTCCACTCTTTTTTCTTTGGTTGAAACAAATAAGGGAAGCAAGAATTTGGACCTACTTTACCAGAGTAATTTTATTATTCATAAGTAGTACAAAAGTTACAATTTATGGGAACAATTATTGTTTTTGAAAAATGTGACTAATAATTACTATAGATAGTTAATAATTTCTGTAAAATCATTATTTACATTTTTTTTTTACTTTCTATAAAAAAAAAAAAAAAAAAAAAAAAAAAAAAAAGCACAGTTTTGAAACCATTTTGTTGAAAAATAATAAAAATAAATGGTTCATATTGAACTATACCAACATGTCTTCACAATTCGAAGACTTTAAGAAAATGAGTTTTTCTGACAATTATTATATTTGTCGCTTGTTTAATATATTATGGAGAAAAAACAAATAATTGTATATATATAAACTAAAATCCTAAACATTCACAGATAAGTGAATAGGAGTGAAACGGTTTGTTGAACCAAAAATTTTAATATTTTTATACGTGAAACTGAACCAAATCAATTTATTGGTTCAAATCGAATCACATGGTTTTAAATTTGGTTTTAGTATATTTTTTAAAAAATTAAAAACGGTTTAATTTGGTTCGGTTCGGTTCGGTTTTAAATTTGATTTTATTCTTTAAATGGTTTAGTTTTAAATTCGGTTTACTCTTTTTTTTAAATAAATAAATATATTAGTTAAAAACGGTTCGATTCGGTTTCAAATTTGGTTTTTAAAATTGAAATTGAACCAAATCCAATTAATTCGGTTTCAAATTTTCTCCAAACCAAATTGAATCACATTTTTCTATTTCACTAAATTTTTGGTTTAATTCGATTTTTGCAATTTGAATAATGGACACACCTATAAATGAAGAGACGTTAAATCGCGAATGCATAATTTTTATAAACATGTAAGGATTCTTTAAATATGAATAGATTAATCTAATATTTTGGAGATATTGTAGAATCAAAGGAATAGAAGTGAACTTTTTGCTTAATATGAGTACTTTTATATCATCCTGTCTTCCTTTATTTTTCCATACTTATTTAAAAAGATAAGTATAACCGTAATAAAATTTGGTTGTCATATTTACAAATATACATATAAATAAATAATTTGTAAATATAATATTTTTTTTTTAATTTTCAAGTGTATCATTGATTGTTAAAATGGTCTATCACTGATAAATAATTTTTTTATAGTCTATCGTCAATAGGCCATTATATTGTTGATGAACAATTTTTATGCATATTATTATCAATAGGCTATTAATATGTACATCAATGATGATTTTTTTATAACTAATATAATTATTTTTAATTTTACTAACAACCATTTTTGCATGTTTAAGATTATTTTTATGTGTATCATTAATAGAGAACATTTCGTGTTTATAATTGATAGACCAGGCAAGAAATCACCTAATAATAAACAAATATAATAATATGATTTTTTATATGCTATATTAGCATTATATTGATATGATATACTAATTACACCATAATAAAAATGAGCATGCAAAGAATTAATAATAGGCACTCATCACTAATTGACCTCAATCAATGATATGTCTATCATATAAGTCCATTGATAATAGATATATGTCGTTGATAGACTTTATCAGTGATATATACTAATAGAAGTTAAATCTTTTTTCAAATTTGCAAACCGATTTAGTTTTTCTCTAAATTGTTCTATTAATTTGTATTAGAAAGTCATATATATGCAATTGCCCCTAGAAAGAATTATATGTTAGTTTTTTATAGCTACTTTAGTATGATTATGAGAGAGAAATAGATTTATTTAAGTGACCTTGAGCTAATTTTAAATGAAAATCAAATAAAAACAGTAATAAGGTCTAAATTGATTTATTATAAAAGTTTAAGGTTTAAATATTGATACAATTGTGAAGAGGGTAGTTAAATTTGTATGAGTACAAGTATAAGTTCCAAAATTAGAAGAAGTGGTTTGAAGGATCCACTAGCAGTAGATGTTTTGAATCCTCGTGTTGGCTCGTTGGGTGTTAAAGACTGCCCTGCTTAGTTATCCCTCTCCTCCGGCCCTTGCTTTGTCATGTGATGTGGGATAGAGGTAAGGAGGTGGGGTGGGTGCTTTGGGTTGAGTTTTGTGAGATGGTGATGGGAAGCTTTGCTGGATTGATTGTCGTGTTATGTGTGCGGTTTTTTTACCCATTGTTGTTGAAAGTTTGTGATGTTACTGATGGGTTAAGGTTATTGCCTCTCGGGGTTTGGCGCCTTATTATTGTTGAGTCTGATAGTTTATCTGCGAAGCGATTGTTGTTGAGTAAGGAGATAAATTTTTGGTGGATGAGATTTTGGAGGTGAATAAGGAAGGAATTGTGCATCAATTTAGATATATTAGGTGGCCCAAAATCAAATGGATGACTGTTTGGTTAAATAAACGATAAGTGAGGCTTGTTCTCACGTCTAGTGGGACGATTTCCCACTTTTGATCATCAGTTTTTTTAGACGGATTTTTCTTCTACTCATTTTAACTAGTTTTTCTGTACTTATTTGTCTAAAAGAAGATATGAATTGATTTTCTTTTCCTACACTATTTATTGAAAAAAAGTAGTCTTAGGTCATGTAAAAACACTTTTCAAAAAAAATTTAAAAAGGGGGGGAAAGCTCGAGTAAGAAAAAAAATTAGATGGAGCATTGATTACTTTAACCTACTGAATACCAACTTAGAAACTTTCATGTTTTTTCATTTATGTACACATAACCCTAGCCACATCAATATTCACTTCATTTAATTTTAAAAATTAGAAACTGAATTAATGAAATTCATTAATCTCACATCTTAATTAGATTTCAATAAACTTGAAAATGGAGTTAATTAGGATCAGAAAAATAAACTATTTTCAAGAAGAGAATGGTTAAATATACATAAGATTTGAATACGTCGATTTCAATGGAAATATTGATGTCTTAATTTTATGAAAATTGCATTGAAAATATCGATAAAATCGATAGATATTCTTGAAAAAATTATAAAAACAAAAAATTCAAAAAAATAAATTTTAATGAGTAAATAAAAATCTTATGATTTTTAAACAAATTAACGTGTGTATTATTTATGTTATATTTATATTATTGACCTTTTGTTATTTATTTTTTATGTTTCATGAATTTTTTTTATGATACAATAGAAATATCGATTCACATTTCATGTAGATGTTGAACCTATAAAAATGTGAGAATATCGATAAAAATATTGACATGTAATAGAGATTTAATACTAAGGAAAATACATTACTAAAAAAGAGGGGGGGAATGTTGGGATAGGGTGCATTGAATTGCAATTAGTCATAAACACCTTTCTCACCGTCCAATAATGCTTCACATGACCACACAAACGAGAGACACGTGGCAATGATTGGTTGGAGGATTGTTTCCTCGGTACGTGAGGGGAGGTGGATTATTTGCAAGTGGTTAGTGCACGCCAGAATCTTTTTTGGCGGGTTGAATGTAGTCCAATTTGCGTGCTTTTCAAGTTTGTTTCCCCCCTTTCTTTTTTATTACTATTGCTTACATTTCATTTACTACTTTTACTTGTAATTTAGCACTAAATTTACACCTTATTTCAATCTTTCTATTGCATTTTTCTTTATAAAAAAAGGAAAATTGTAGGAATTCGGCCAACCAAAAAAAGGAGAAAAAAAAATTGAGCCAATCGAGAGAGTGCAATTAGGCTTTAAATTAATTAATCGTGTGGCTCTTATTTCGACACATTTTCATTGAATAAAACCAATTAAGATACTTTTAATTGATTAATTAATTAACCAAGAGAAAACACATTTAGTAATAATTTCTCCTTTTAATTTTATACTTTGATAACTTTTTCCTTTTTCCTTTTTCCTTTTTTATTTTGTAATCTACTGCATTCATTCTCAGAAGCTTACTCAAATTTTGAGACTACTAAACTAAGTAATTTTCCTTTTTTCTTTAATTTCTGTTCATGAATAATCTCTGTTAATTACTATACAAATTATCTGCCAAATCCTCATTAACTGCTCTTACTACACGTTTTTCATTGATAATTAATTTTTCTTTTATTCTATATTTCCAGAAGCACTTTTTTTCTCTTTAAAAAAAAATTAAAATAGATACTTTTTTCTTAAAAAAATCTTTAGTGACAGTATATATTTAATTTATTATAGTTTCAAAACATTTTTTTTGTTCAAATTTAGCAAAATTTTGATTTTCTATTGTTTTTTTTTTAAAGAACAAATTTCTATTGTACTTTATAGTATATTTGAATATAAGTTTGTTTTTAGATATGCTATCATTAATAAAGTTTAAATTTCTTGATACATTGTCCTTTAAAAAAACAATAATAAATCTTGATACACTTTAAAATACATACATATATGATGGTATTTAGATAAACGTCTCTTTTTCCTTTCTCTAAAAGATTGCCCTTAACTTTTGAAAACTATTATTTTTGAAAATTTAGTCACTTATTATTCATAAATTTGATTAAAGCATCAATACCATCAAAGATGACTTTATTTACTTTTAATTAATAGTGAGAATTTAAAACTCCATACTAATTATAAAAAAAAATTCATAGATAGAAAAAATGTCAAACTATTTATAAAAATAGCAAAAAAAATTGATAAATAGTAATAGACTTCTATCAATGTCTATCACATTGAATTCTATAATCTATCAATTTCTATCACGAATAGATTTCTATCTGTCTTTATTAAAGAATATTAAAATTTATTATTTTATGTAAATAATTTTACTTATTTTCCTATTTTTAAAAATTAATTAATTACTTCTATTTACCACCTATTTCTTTTAGTTTAATACGATAGGTACTATACTTTGAAAATTCCGAGAGATTGATCTTTTTAATAATATTATAATACAAATTAAAATTATCACGCAGTTACGGATTTTGCCCTTTCCGACAATTATTCGTTAATTAATATGAGAATTAAAATATCTATCGAAATTATATATGAACCGTTTGTAATCCATTAAAATATTATTTAAGTTTCATTATCGAGAATTTCATTTACATTTAGTCCCTATATTTTTAAATGTCCAATTCTAATCATTTAGTTCGTCAAAATTATTTTTATATCGAAATTGACTAAATAATAACAATAATGTTCATGCCATAAAATATATTATATGAATATATTTTCAAAATTTATATTGAAAATGCTAATAAATAAATAAAAATAAAATTTTGAAATCATCAACAATAAATAAACAATATAGACTAAATTTAAGATCTACTAAAACTATAAAGACTAAAATTGAATATCAACAAAAATATTTAAAAACTAAAATTGAACAAACTTAAAAAAATACAAAGTGCAAAATGATATTTTTTACAATTAAAGTCTATTTGATTGGCCATTCATAAGATATTTTATGTTTATTATTTCTGTAAGTATAGGGAATATGTGTTTTTCAGACAATTTGAATTTCTTTTTCTGAAAAATATTTTTGGATTCTAAGATCTAAATAAGTAAATTCTAAAAATAACATTTTTATGTTTCTAATGTATCCAGATTTTGAATTGTAAATTTTAAATACATGATTATACTAAACAAATATAAAAGGTATGGAAATGCATTATGTCATGCCATAAACTCAATTCATTTTTTAATTGAGATATATATTATGTATTATAAATTATATAATAGTAAAAAACAATAAGTATAAAAAAAAAATTAACATAAAATGTTCTCATAAATTAATTAATAATAGATTGTAGTCAAACTAATGTTTAGTAGTTAATTACAACTAGTTTTATGATTTATAAATATAATATCAAGTATGTTAAAAATAGTTGTTTAAATTTAAATTAAGATTCCAAATTTGCTACCAAACATATGTATAAAATGATGAAATACAACCTTATTTTCATTGAATCATTTATTTAAAAAATGTTGTTTTAGATTCCCTACCCAACACATCTTTATCGATCTTAATTTATTTTTTTTAAAAAAAAATACTAAAATAGAAAAATTCATTAAAAATCTTCAACACGTGTAAATATTGAGTTTGAAACTACAATGGATTTTAAAATAGCAAACAACAATTATTTTCTTTAAAAGTAATCATTTTGTTATCTTGTAACCATGGGAGAGAGATTATGCAAGCAATTAAGATTATTTATTTATTCATTCATTCTTTTCTGAAAATTAAGGTTTAGTTTTAGCAGTAGTGATCAAATTTGTTTGGAATTGCTGAAGAACAAAATTAATATATGAAGCATTATTAATAAAAATATGGTAGTTAAGACACACATTATGGTCAACAAAATTAAAAGTTGTATTGGGTAATCATTTCGTTTTTTGTTTTTGAAAATTAAATGTATTGTCTCCAAATTTTTCATAATGGTTTGTATTTTTCTTAAGTACAATGATTGAATTCTTAGTCAAATTTTTTTTTTTAAAAAAACAAATTTTTAAAAGTTATAGCCCCGTTTGGTAACCTTTTTGTTTTTCGTTTTTATTTTTTAAAATTAAACCTATAGATACTATTTCTACCTCCATATTTCTTCATTTATTATCTACATTTTACCGATGGTTTAAAAAAACAAGCCAAAATTTGAAAACTAAAAAAGTAGCTTTTAAACTTTTGTCTTTGTTTTTAAAATTTGACTAAGAATTCAACCATTGTAGTTAGGAAAAGATGCAACCCATGGTAAGAAATGAGGAGGAAATAGACTTAATTTTCTAAAACAAAAACAAAAAATTAAATGGTTACCAAACAGGACCTATATTTTTTTTAATTTTCAAATTTTAATTTTTTTTAAACTATTGATAAAAAAAATAGATAATAAATAAATAAATTTAAAGGTAGAAATAGTATTTATAAACTTAATTTTAAAAAACAAAATGATTAGTAAACGAGACGCAAATCATGAATCAATATATTATTGATCAAAACAATGGGTCAAGGCATAGGAACAAATTAGATAGGAAAGCATGTTGCCCATTCAAACCACTATTTATAAGACCAAACCTTAAGTTTCAATTTAAAGATTGAACCTCACATTAAATATCTTATTTATTTAGATTTGACATTCTTTTAGTTTAGTCCAAACATGAATAATATTATATATTTAATAAAGAAAACCATAAAAAAAAATGGATAATTTGATTTTGTATATTTAAAAATTAAATTATCATATACTAGTAGAGAGTTTTTAATTTTGTAGTCATATCTTTTAAATAATTTTTGTAATCCCTTAATTTAATATGACATTTAAAAAAAAATTGAATTTGTCTAATGTGTCTTTGATGATGTGCTTCGTAATTTGTTGATGTATAGCCATTATTATAACAATTTTGCAACTACCAATATGATTGGATTGCAAAGGATACGTACCAAACCAACTTCCAAAAAATGGTCCTTGGAGAATGGAATTGCCCCCATCTTATATTATAAAATAAACCAATTTTAAGCCTTGCTCCCAATGGATCATTTCAAATGCTATAATTCAATATTGATTTTTTTAAAAAAAATTAATTTCACTTCAAACTTAAATAATCCTTTTGAGCTGCATTTTTTATCTCGTAATTCATTTTTTTATAATATGTAAAATAGGGAAATCGAAATTTCGACTTTCATTGATTGATAATATGAGTATTATGTAATTTTTTTCAGTATAATATTATATAAGTTGAATTATATTTTTTATGGGATATTGTAACTACTATAAAAAGGAAAAAAATGCAATAAATATGGTTATAGAATATTTTATTTTCATCAATAAAATATTCTATTATTAAATTCTTCATCAATTTTCACTCCATTTAAAGGATGGGCCTATCTTAAAAGGAGGTGACAGAAAATAAATTAAATTTTAGAAACATAATCCAACAGTTACAATACTATTAATTACCCAACAACTCTAGTGCATTTAGGGATTTGTAACCCTAAGGATATCTAGGGATAATAGGGCTCTATGGTAAGATGAGGAGCCATAAATTAAATCTTAACAAGCAAATGTATGGCACTATAGGAGTAGCACATTTTATTTGTTTACGGAATAGATTTGTCTTCATAAATATCAATGAACTTTATATTAATGTCAGTGGGATGCACTCTATTTCAGAAAAAATATCTTAACCTGTACATAATAAATTGAAGGAGCATGATTTTTTTTATTTTTTTTTTCAATTTTAATAGATATAGAGTTGCAAAACTTTAGATAATTTTCTTTTAAAATAAATAAACTTCAAATTTTAAAATTTTAGAGCGAACAAATGAGCCAAAACACGTAAAAAACTTCACTTATTTCTATCATTTATGTAATTTATGAGACGACAAATCAATCAAGAATGTATTTTGCATCAACATCATGAACATAGCTCAATTAACATTAACGCTTACACTCTTAACCAATATGTTAAATATTTGAATCTCTCACTAACTGTGTATTAAATACTAGAAGTTTATACCTACCACTTCGTTTCACCTCCTAATTATCGCTATTATATTACGGTCTCAACCTTTTACTCCTTTGATACCATGTCTATTTAAGTAATTAAAGTATTTTACTATATATGGACCTGAATGTTAAAAAACAAAAGACAGTTACATTGATGATTGATCCTATAACCCTAGCAAAAGAAGTTATCTTTCAATTATTTTACCAAATAAAATGATGGATTTTGTACTATGTGTCGGGTTAGTATTGGTAATTTACATGAATTTTTACTTCTCTCTAAATTCATGTATATTGTTTCAAATAAACCGATGTAGATCGGCTTTGTTTGGCATGTTTTGTAAATGTTAGATCAACAGTAAAGATGAGAAGAATTATTACTGAAATTTAGTACCTATATGCTAGGATGACATTTAAAGGTTTGAAAATTTAGATTTGTATATTTGAATTACATAAAGAAATAAAGTTAAAGATATTTGATTGTATTTTTATTTATGAGTTGACGTTGGTTCGAAAATATATATTCGATCTAAATTAGGATATGGAGGAGAATCTTTGTCTTTATATTTTTCCTTTGAAGTTTTAATAGATTTTTATTATGCATTTCGCTACTTGGAATCAAACCTATATATGGGTGTGATCTAGTCCATGTAGATATAAAATATCATAAACCGTTAATATATTTTTTAACAAATAGTCACATCCTTTGTCCCCTTACAACTAATCAAGTCGAAGTGGTTACACGATAAAGTGGTGTATCCATTTGCGATGAGTGTAATCTAGGCTATAGATGTAAAATATGATGGTTTAATAATTCTAATATGTTGAATGGACATCCACGTCATTTACTCCATTATAACATTTGGGTCGAAGTGGTTATATGACGATGTGATATATTCTTTCGTGTGTAGGTGTGATCTATACTATGATCGATATGAAACATCCAAATATAAAAGTTGAGATATGTTTGAATAGACAGACAATCACGTCTTTTGCCTTTTAAATTTTTCATAAATGACTTTATAGTGTTTATATTCAAATAGTTACAATTATTTAGATGAAACTATTGTAAAAGATTATTTCATTAATTATAAAATTTTAAAAAATATTTTATGTAAAAAAATATAAATGGTAAGAATATTAGTCTTAAAAGAAGCTTGAATGATGTTGTTCACTTGTATTAAGAAACTTGTAGGCCAGAGTTGATAAATAAATTCATGTACGAAATGTCATAATATTAGGTTGTATAAGCCTAACTTGTAGGCAAATGTCCCATTCATTTTGTAAGTTTCTCTGTGGTTTTAATTTTGATCCTCTAGAATGCCGCACCATCAACTTTATCATGTACCATCTTCAACTATACTAAGTTATTTCCAAAAAGATTAGGTCATATAAGACGACCATGTTTTTAACTTTTTATTATTTTCAAATTTAAAAGGATAATATACTAATTCTTTTGCTTTATTCTTTTTCTTTTATCTTTTGAGGGAAAGAAGACACGAAGACACATGGACAATATTTAGCTAAATTCTTCTTCTTCTTCTTCTTCTTTACTTTACAAGTTTTATATCAAATGGGTCCTTAAATTTACAAGTTTTATATCATAATAATTTGTTCAAAAGAAAACTTTATTACACAAGACAAGAAAAAAAAATCCACAATTACGAGTTATCGAACTAGAGATATTTAAAGAGCGAGACATCTATGTAAGGTGATCAGAAATTTGATTGTTTCTCCTTGGAAGGGGAAAATACTCAACTAAACCATAGAGTATCTATCTGAGAAAAATTCACATACCATGAAAATTTAGTATATTTTATATATTTTGGAGACAACCCAATTCATATTCAATACTCTACTTTGTTGATTTTTATTATTTTTTTTTTTTGACAATATGACATAGTTTTATGATAGATATTTGATATTAGAGGTATAAGTTGATTTGGTTTTGTTGGTTTTGGGACAAATCTAGAATCAAACCAAACAAGACTAATCATTTTTATAATATGAGGGATTTAAATCGATGTCCAATAAAAAATAAATCTAATGTATTTGTTTTTATTTGGTTCGATTTATTATCAGTTTGGATCTCAGTTCTTGTCAAGTTTCTTTTTTTTCCTCCCATTTTTTTATTTACTTTTGTTTTGAATCAGTCATTTTTTCTATTTGAGAAGTAAAATTTGCTACATTTTTTTAATAGATTGAAATTGGATATTTTTATTTTTTTTTGGACAATTTTTTAAATAACAAACATACATGCTGAATTAACAAACGTACTCCTATTTGATATATAGTCTCTCCCGTATGGTTGAATATTTAAATTTCACACAAGTCACTGTGCAATAAATAAGAATTGAAATTCAAAAACTTTTGGAGAAGGGTTGAAAGAAATAAAAGAATATATATATATATATATATATATGTAAATGGAAAGTGAAGCGATTGGAGAGTCAACGAGCGGTAAAACGTTGATGTGAACGCCTCCGAGAGCCGTAACGGACCAGAAGTCGGTGGACCCTAATCCAAACCGTGTTATTATTCTTAATTCTTATTTGCCCTCCGCCGCCTATTATTATTATTCAGATAAGCTTTAATTCTTTATTCCCTCCTAATTTCCCTTTTTTATTTATTCAAATCCCAATTATGACCATCTAAACTACGCGGAGTTGGTCTTATTAGTAAGGGTTTTTTTGGTACTTTCAAACCCAATTTCCAATGGGAACCCATATATACGTGGTTTAACTTTATCCGCATATTGATTTTGACTAATAGCTTAGTTTTTGTTTGTTTCTCCCAACCTCCCTTGATTCCACCTATCAATATTTACAAAAAAACATTATACCAAAACACACAGGTTGGAAATGAATTTTAGACTTAGATTCATAGGAAAAGTTAAAAAGAGTGAAAAGTTTTGTTCTACATGGATATATTTAAAATTGTAGAAAGTATAAATACCAAAACATTCTAGTTGAGAATCCAAAGTGTGTTGATGGTGGAAGTATAACCCTTTCACCACACGTGTCGCTATTGCTGCCGTTTGTCCGGTTGAACGGGCAGGTTCAAGTAACCGTGCTTGCGCGAAAAAAGAAATTTTTATTACTTATCTTTTTTAATTTTTTTTATTAGTATCTTCCTCTCCTTTGCTATTTAACTCAAATCATACCTAAGAGAGGGGATACAACAAACTTGATTCCCATCTTCTATTTCATTAAATTCTTCTTCTGTTATGAGCAATCTTCTCATCGATTCTAGTCCATTCTCATCGTCTGAATTTGGAGGCTACGTTAACCTTGGGGAGCAAACAACATAAGCGATTAGCATCAAGGTCGCACCTTAATTGTTTTCAGGACAATGGTTTCTCCACGGCACAGCAACACTTCGTGACATCTGTTCTAACAATATGAAAGCAATTATCAAGATGTCGATCAAGAATGGTAAGGTTCTCCCCAATTTTTCCAAACTCGAACCACTAGACGGAGCAGATTATCGCTGCTGGTCTCAAAAGTTATTGATCTTCTTCGAGCAATTGGATATTGATTACATCCTCACCACAAAAGTGCCTATTGATATCGAGAAGGTGACCACTGTCTCTAATCCATAATCCTCCAAACAACCTCTTGATGTTTTTTATCCATCAAAGCAGTCATCCACGATTGATCCTGATAAGTACGAGAAAGACAACAAAACAGTTTGTGGTCATTTTCTGAATCATATAACAGATTCGATATTCGATTTGTTCGTGGTCCTAAAGTCAACAAAGGTAATTTGGAGTACGTTGGAGTCCCGATATGGAGGAGATGATGTTGGTCACAAAAAGTACAGTGTTGGTAAATGTAACATCTCACACTTTTTATTTATTTATTTATTAATAATGTAAAACTTTTTCTTTTTCAGTAATTGTCCTTAGTTGTAGGGCATGTTTGGAATTTTGAATTTAAAGTATAAGTGCGAGGATTTAAGTGTTGTCGTGGAAATTATTCAAAATTATTCAATTTGAAAAGTTATGGCAGGAATTAATTATTTTTGGAAAAGGGAAAAGAATTAAATAGTATAAAGTGGGTTAATGAAAGGATTTAATTAGAGTTATACTATTTTCCTATTTTTTTTTATTATTATTATTAGTTTTTTTAAAATAAAAAGGGCCCCCCCAATCTCCTTCACGCGTCTCTCGCTCGAGCGCCCGACCTCTCTCGTTGCCACCTCCCTCACTGCCCGACCTCTTTTACCGCTGCCTCCTTCACTGCCGAAACCCGTCGAAATCGCACCGCTCGCCCAGTCGGAGAACCGTTTGAGTTGCCGCCGCTTCTAGCCACGAACGTCGTTGCCGCTCCAGCCCCCTGACCATCGCGCGCCACCGCCGATCAAACCTCCTGACCACCGCGTGCTGCACCGTCTTCCAGCAGCTTGACTCTTAGATTTTGGTAAGATCTATTTTGTGGTTGGGTTTCTTGAAAGATTTTGGATGCCCACTAAGTTAGATTAAAGATTAAAGTAGTCGCATTATCTTGATTTTAGATTTGAGCTCGGGAAATTATAGCAGCGACTATCCAACAGATTCAAGATCATTCGACAAGAGTTTTGGTAAGAATTATGGTTCTTATTGTTGGTTTGTGGGTACGCTTTGATTACTGAATTAAGTTGACTTAACCCTTGTATCTTTAAGGTTTCAAGCTGTCCTCCATTGGGAGTTAAAATCTGTTGGAAGAAGATTTTGGAGTGGTTGTTAATCAAGTTCCTTGGGTAAGCTTTTGGGGTGTTGTGGTTTTGAATATGAGGTGTCGCAATTATTATTGGACTGAAATTTTATGGTTGTATTCGTATGGTAGGGTCGTTTCTTCAGATCGCGGTCATCGTTTGGTTGTCGAAGTTTATCTGTGGAACTTCGATTAAGGTAAGTAATCTTACCATTGGAACTGCCCATGGGCCAGGTTTTTATTTGTTTGCTCACGTGATAAGTGTAAGTTATAGTTAATATTAGCATGTTGACTGATAGTATGACCTGAATCAGGTATGTTCTGGCACGGGTCCTGTTTTGTTTAAAGATACACCTAGGTACTCGATCGTTAGTATGTGATGGTATGTGTTTTCATATGTTGATATCTGATCTGCTGGTGTTGAGGCATACTTGCATGCTGTGGAATTATGATGTAAGGTATACATGAATGTAGTATGATATGTTGTTAATAATCATGTGTATGTGATGGAGCCATAGTATCAAGAATTTCCATGAATGTTCTAGAATTGTACAATGTTGATTCTTAGAATGTTGAAACTGTGTGAATATCCTCATTGATTAGTTAGATGCTCACCAGTTTGTATTTCCTTCGGGATTCACCAGTTTTGTGTTTCCTTCGGGACTCACTAGTTTTGTGTTTCCTTTGGGATTCACCAGTTTGTGATTCCTTCGGGATTCACCAGTTTGTGTTTCCTTCGGTATTCACCAGTTTGTGTTCCCTTCGGGGTTCACCAGTTTTGTGGGCATACTTAACTACAATAGGATAGGACTCAGTCTCTCGTTTGTTCCATTTGTTTATGTGCCATAGGTGGGTATTCTAGAGGACATAGATGTCTAGCCTGACCCCAGTGGTGGGGTTACTTACTGAGTATTTCATGCTCATTCTTTCTTATGTTGTTGTTTCAGGTAAGGGTAGAGATGCACCGGCGATGGCACAGCGGAATTCGTGATCGTGCCACGAGGACTAGTTTTATTTACGCTTCCGCATCATGATATTTAGAGTCCTTATTTTTCCCTTAATGTTTAGTTTTATTGTTTTAAACTTATTATTAAGGATTATTTCTTTATATACTTTTAATAGTCTTTACAAATTATGGTTACCCTATTATTGTTTTAACAATTGCATTTAATAAATGACTTTTGAACTTCTCTTGTTTAATTAACATTTATTTCAACATAACTAAGCGTTGTTTTAAATTCTATGCATGCATTTATTTTAGTAACAACCTAACCTAAGTCCTAGGGGATCCGGTCGTTATAGTAAATGGCTACAATTCCAGATGACGATCGAGAAATCAGTAGTGGAGCAAATACATGAATATGAAAATTTGGTGGCACGTTCTGCCCAAGGCATTTCTCCAAGCAAATTTGTTGCTTGAGAAATTCCCCCCATGCTGGAGCGACTATAGAAATAATCTGAAACACAAAAAGAATGATCAGACACTCTAGAATCTGATCAGTCACATGTGCATGGAAGAAGCCAACAAGCTAAAATATAAGCTATGTTTTTAGAAATCTAAATTCAATTAATGTTAACTTGGTCAAATCTTCTAGTGTTAATAAAGATAGGTCTAAAAATCATAAGAAGTAATCTGGAAAGAATAATTCTTCTCAGAAGAATGGATGTCATAAAGTTGCTAATGGAAAGATAGAAAAAAAAAATTGATTTGCTATGCCTATAGGAAACATGAACATAAATCCTACCAATGAAGTAAAAAAAAAGGAATGCCAAATTAGCAACCCACACCACAAGCTAATCTTGCTGAACAAAATCACGTAATCGTTGCTATTGTGGAAAGAAAAATTGACTGGATACTTGATACCGAAGCTTCGAAACATTTCTGTTCCAACTGAAAGCTCTTCCATGACTACGAAGACATTGCTGACAGAGAATGTGTGTTCATGGGTAACTCGGCCACAACAAAAGTGCTTGAAAAAGGGAAGGGTCTTTTAAAATTAGCCTTTGAAAAAACTTTGTCCTTAAGTAATGTATTATATGTACCTTTCTTATGTAGGAACTTGGTATATGGGAATCTGTTGAATCGGGTTGGGCTTAAGATTGTCCTCACAAAAAATAGAAACTTTGTTGGTAAAAGATATCTTGCTAATGGTTTTTTTGTACTAAATATTGTCCCTGTTACAAATATGAATGTAAGTGCTTCTAATTCTTCCTACATACACTACAAGAAATCGAACTTCTCCCGACGTCCCTATTCGCCAGGAAAGGGTGGAAAATTCATCGGGAGAGCCTCTCCCAACGAATAATGGATTGTCAAGAGTTTGGTCGGGCGAGGAACTTCCGACGCATGAAAGGAAGGCATCGGTAGTTAGAAGAACTTCCAACGCCCTATACATGCGTCAAGAGTTCTTCGACTAACTCCCGACGCCTTGTTCTATGCGTCGTGAATTCTTGAACTCCCGACGGTTTATTTCATGCGTCAGGAGTTCGAACTCCCGATAGTTTGTTTTATTTGTCGGGAGTTTCAGGAACTCTCGAAGCTGTAAAATATGCGTGGGGTGTTCCTTCATTAGTTGAAAATTGTCTTTTAAATATTTTTAATTTTTAATTTATAATTTTTTAAAATTTGATTTGAATAACCTGTAAAACATAATTAACCAACTTAAACAGATTCACATAATAAATAAAACAAAGAAAGAAGTTCATGCTATAACAAATAAATAAAAAATTAGAATATCCTACCATAAAAGAAAGTTGATATTAAATAAAAGAAATTTGTTTTCACAAGTACGTAGAAGAAATAAAATGGAAACAACGTCTAAAACACGTCTGAAACACAACATCTTGAACCATTGTCCAACCTCATGTCCGAACAACATCCTACAATAAAACAAATACATTCAAATATCACCATCTTTAAACATCCATAACACGTTCAAACTTCATAAACAAAACATCCACAAATGTCATAATTGTCTAACTAAACTTTATAAATAAACAAGTACACATTAGAACTTCATAATCGTCCAACCAAACTTCATAAATTTCATAAACAAGAACGAACAGACATAAAACTTAAACTTTCTCCCCAAAAAAATCTAAACCAATCTCAACCCACCCCCACAACAAATTAGACCTTCATAAACATTCATAAACACACAAAAACTCCAAGTTCAATGACAAAACGAGTATAATCAAACTCTACCCACCCCACGATAAACATGAAACCTCCCGAACATCAAAAAACACACAAAAACACACAAATTCAACTCCAAAACGATTACAACCGATTTATACGCACCCCCACAACATATTCAAACTTCATAAAAAAAAAAAAACGAACACACATAAAACTCAAACTTTCTTCCCAAAACAATCTCAACCAATCTCAACCCACCCCTACAACACATTAGAACTTCATAAACATTCATAAACACACAAAAACTCAAAGTTCAACAACAAAACGAGTATAATCAAACTCTACCCATCCCCACGACAAACATGAAACCTCCCGAACATAAAAAAACACACAAATTCAACTCCAAAATGATTACAACCGATTTCTACGCACTCCCACAACATATTCAAACTTCATAAACAAGAACGAAAACACATAAAATTCAAACTTTCTCCCTTAAACAATCTAAACCAATCTCAACCACCCCCATTTATAAACACACAAAAACTCCAAGTTCAACGACAAAACGAGTATAATCAAACTCTACCCACCCCCACGATAAACATGAAACCTCCTAAACATCAAAAAACACACAAAAACCCACAAATTCAACTCCAAAATGATTACAACTGATTTCTATACAACCCCACAACATATTCAAACTTCATAAACAAGAACGAACACACATAAAACTCAAATTTTCTCCCCAAAACAATCTAAACCAATCTCAACCCACCCCCCACAACACATTAGAACTTTATAAACATTCATAAACACACAAGAATTCCAAGTTCAACGACAAAACGAGTATAATCAAACTCTACCCACCCCCACGACAAACATGAAACCTCCCAAACATCAAAAAACACAAAAGTTTTGGTCATTACGTGGTTCGGTCATTAAATCCTCGAATAAGTTCATGGTATCTCTTTCTTGACCATTAGAGGACATTTCATTCTCAAACCTTTATTCATCTGCATCTTTGTTTTCAATTTTAACTTGTAAATCGTGTAGAAGATTCAGCATCTCATTTTCTTCGACAACATTAGCCTCTATACTATCTACTTCAACATTTTGTATTAAATGAGTTGTATGACTTTCAATACCTCTAGATAAGTTTACTGGCTCTCCATGATATACTCATTCATAGTATGAGGGAGATATTCCATATGTTATAGATGTCGTTCCACAATATCTATTTTTTCCCAAATTGAATTCATACAATTCTTGCATGGACATCTTATTCGTCTGGAATCAATAACATGAAACTTCACCATATCTAAAAACTGAGCTACTTTTCTCTATACTCCACTAATAACTCATTCCTTAATTTAATATATTCTTTATTCATCCTTAAAAATAAATATTTTCTTACCAACTTGTAATCCAAAACAATAACTTAGATTAGAGGACAAAGTACAAAATCTTTATTAAGCATGAATTTTGATTAATTTAATAAAAAATTCCAAGTTTGTTCAGAGAATTTAAAATTTTAAATAATTTATAATAGGTGATTTGACTTTTTTTGCCCCAAATGTTATTGATTTTTTTGCCCCTAAACTAAGTCCAAAATTAAGTAAATTATAACATCCATAATCCACCAAATTGCAGAAATTGTCACATCTATTAATGTAAATTAAGTAATCCATAACCTTAAGAATTAAAAGGGAAAAAAAAAAATTCAATCCACAATAACATCCACAATCCATAATTCATAATTCACATTAGATTACTAACATGCTAGAAATTAAATTAGCAACATCAGTTACCAACATTACCAACATGCTAGAAATTAAACATTACCAAAATTACGAACATGCTAGAAATTAAAAACAATTGCTTAAATTAATATACAAAATAAGAGAAAATAAATGAAATGGATGTGCACGAACCTTGTTGAAAGCTTGAAACAAAAAACAACAAAATCGCATGAATTGAAGGGTTATATCATATATATTTCTCCTGACGATGTTTTTTGGCGTCGGGAGACATCCTGTCTCCCAACGATCAATTTAGGTGTCGCGGGATCTCATTTTTCTTGTTGTGATTGTTGAGACTCTTGATATGTGGCATGGTAGACTAGGTCATGTGAATATTGCATCAGTTAAGAATCTTGAGGATTTAAAATTGATTAATGCACATGAAGCACATGAGACTAGTAAATGTCCTATTTGTGTATAAACAACTTATAAAGAAACCTTTTAAACCTGTCACATCTAGAAGTACAAAATTACTAGAACTGATTCACTCTGATTTAGCTTATTTAAAAAATACCACAAGTAGAGGTGGAAAAAATTACTACATTTCTTTTGTTGATGATTTTTCTAGATATACTAAATACATCTTTTAAAGACAGAAGATGAAGCTGGTAATATGCTTTTTAAATATAAAGCAGAAGTATAGAATCAATTAGATAAGAAGATTAAAAGGTTAAGATCAGATAGAGGTGGTGAATATAGTGATAGTATATTTAAAGAATTTTGTGAATCAAATGACATTATTCATGAATTTACTATATCTTATTCACCACAACAAAATGGTATAGCATAACGTAAAAATAGAACCCTTAAGGAAATGATGAATGCTATGTTGTTAAGTTCTAGTTCGTCTGATAACATGCAGGGGGAAGCTGTGCTTTTTGCCTGTTTTATTCTTAATAGAGTACCACACAAGAAACTGAATAAGACACCTTACAAACTCTGGAAAGGATGTGCGCCTAATCTCTTTTATCTAAGGGTGTGGGGATGTTTGGCTAAGGTACCATATCTTGCATTCAAGAAACCTACAGTGGGATCTAAAACTTTTTATTGTGTGTTTGTTGGTTATGCACAAGATGGTGCTGCATACAGATTTATGTGCTTGAATGATAGATCCGTATGTGAATATAGGGATGCATAATTTTTTAGCATGTATTTTCCATTGAAAAAGGGAAACACTGAATATGTTAAAACAACTAATTGTAAGAATGATTCTGTTTCCATGCCTTCCTTGTCTAATAGTATGCATGATATAGCTTCTAGTAGTATGTCTGACATTGTAGATCTTAGCACCATGGATAGAATGCATGATATAGAACCTAAAAAAAAGTAAGAGATAGAGATTTGAGGAAAATTTTGTTACTAATTTTTTAACTACTTTTTTTGTTGAGAGACCAAATGATATTGATTATCAGTTTGCATATATGTATCTAATATATGGGAATCTTAAGAGTTATCAAGAAGCCCTAAGTTTTGTATACTCTAGCTTATGGAAGGAAGCTATTAAGAGTGAACTTGATTTCTTAATCATGAATCAAACTTGGAACTTAGTAGATCTTCCAAAAGGAAGTAAACCTATTAAGTGCAAGTGGATTTTCAAAAGGAAAATGAGGCTATATGGTTTAATTGAAAGATACAAGGCTAGATTGGTAGTAGTAGGGTATACATAAAAACAAGGTATTGACTACTTTAACATGTATTCCACTGTAACAAAAATAACTACTATTAAAGCCTCGATTGCATTGGCTGCTATCCACAAACTTCTAATTCACCAAATGGATGTAAAGACAGCATTCCTCAATGGTGATCTAGAAGAAGAAATCTATATGATATAGCCTGAAGGCTCAACAGTTAACGGTCAGGAAAACAAAGTAAGTAACTTAAAAAAATATTTTCATGGTTTTAAACAAGCTCTTAAATAGTGGTATGAAAAATTCAATGATACTTTGATAAACAATGGATTTAAGGTAAACTCCTCAAATATGTGTGTTTATTCAAAGTTGTTTGGAGTTGAGTGTGTGATTATATGTTTGTATGTCGTTGATATGTTCATCTTTGGAACAAACATAGAGACAATATATAATACCAAATTGTTTATTATCTTTCGATTTCAAAATGAAAGATTTAGGGGATGCTAACGTAATACTTGGTGTTAAGATAAGAAAAAATTGAAAGTGATTTTTCTCTGTGCCAATCACATTACATTGAAAAATTACTAAAGAAGTTTGATTGTTTTGATGATCCTCCTGCAATAAGTCCTTACGATACTAGTATAAGTCTTAAGAAAAATAAAGGTGATCGTGTATCTCAGAATGAAGATGCAAAGATTATATGCAGTGTTAAGTTTTTAGTGAACTATACTAGACTTGATATTGTGTATGATGTGAGTAGATTGAATAGATATACACATAATCGTGATAAGGATCATTGGAGTGCTCTTCATCGTCTGTTAAGATATCTTAAAGGAACCATGAACTATTGTTTGCTTTTTAACAAATTCCCTGTTGTATTAGAAGGTTATTGTGATGCAAACTAGATATCTGATAATGACAAGGACAGTTCTACAAGTGGATATGTATTTTTACTCGGAGGAGGAGTAATATCATGGAAGTGTGCAAAACAAACTTGCATAGCTAGATCCATAATGGAATCTGAATTTATTGCTCTCGAACTAGCAGAACAGGAGGTTGAATGACTTAGAAGCCTACTAGGGGATGTACCATTGTTAAAGGCATCAATACCAATCTCTATGCACTGTGATTCATAGGCTGCCATAAGTATTGCCAGAAATAGTGTATGTTATGGAAAAATGAGACATATATGTCTTAGCCATGGAACTGTGAAACAGTTGTTAAAGGGAGGAATTATTTCCTTGAAATTTATGAGGTCTGAGAAAAATTTGTCTGATCCTTTGACCAAAGGCCTAACAAGGAAAATAATTTTAGAATTATCAATAAACATTAGGCTTTGACCCTTATAGAATTCTATAACCCTTTGTCTAGGTGGTCTATTGTGATAGACTGGATGGTCCATAGTCCTTTGTTTGGGTGGTCTGTTGCGATAGATTGATGGTCCATAGTTCGTTGTGTAGGTGATCCTAGGACGGACTTGACAGATAATTCTAAAATCTGTTAATGATCCATGACCCCTTTTTTAGGTGATCCCGATATGGACTTGATGGATAATGATGAAATCTTCATAGCTCAGTATTTGAGTGGTTCGTCTTTGACATACTTGATGAAGATGGTCCTGATACGAACTAAATGTGTAAGTCTTCATGGTTCAGTTTGAGCGATTTGTTTCTAACGAACTTGATAAAGCATCTAACGTGATAGTGAAGATGGGGTCGCCTTTTATGAAAGAGTTTAAAGGTCTCTTTCTAGAGTTTTTGCGGTGACCTGAGGTTTATATGTATGGCTATAATAAGCACACGTTATATCGTAAAATTGAGAGAAGATCTATGAGTAAAATGTGTTGTGGGGATCTCAACCAGTATTATTGAAAGTTCTAGAGGTAACTCACTCTTTCTAACAAGATTGTTGCCCTACTTCACTGTGCATCAATTGAAATCATTAGATATTAATGTTTAAGTTTGATCTCCTTTATTTGCTCATAACGGAATTTTTTTTTTCAAATAATCTTTTATATTGTTTACTTGTTAACTTTTGTAATAGTCATTTATGAGGATTGTTGGAAATGACTCTTGGGTTTAGGCCCATAGGAAAAGTTACGAAGAGTGGGGAAGTTTTGTCACACATGGATAGATTTAGAATTGCCTAGAATGTATAAATACTAAAGCATTCTAGTTGAGAATTCAAAGTGTGTTGATGTTGGAAGTATAACCCTTTCACTACACGTGCGCACCACTGCCGCCACTGTCGGTTCGGTCGGACGGACGGATGGTTTCGGTCACAAATCATCATATCCATTTTTAAGTTTAATTAAAATAATAAGCAACTCTACTTTTCATTTCATGTAATTTAAAACTAATTCCCATTTTAGTCGAGGATGAAATGGTAAAAAACAAATGAAAATGCATCCACCAATTGAATAGAGAAATTGTCATAATTACCATCTAAAAATTTCCATCCCTGACAACTAGCATCATTTTAACAAATTCGTCGAAATAGTTTTTCGAAATTGACTATAGTTAATCTTTTTTATTTTATATGGGTGAAATCTGTATTAACACTAAAATTTTATATATTTTCTAAATTTTTTTTTCTTGTTGCAAAATTGGATCTTTCTCAGAATTTAAAAATCATAGTGTTAGATCCATCTAGTCATTTGGAAATTCAGATATTCGTAGAAATAAAAATTGGACAAGATTTGAAAAACTACATAAGATTTGGTAAAGATAGTAAATTTGAAAATTGGTATAAGATTCGAAAAATAACTCGTAAAAAATTAGTAAGACCTTGGTGTTAATGTTGTCCGAAATTTTGTAGAGAAAGGCAAAGGAATCAATAAAATGAAAAGTTTGATATTTTATTCAAATTTGGGTGGCACAATCTCGAACCAAGAAGAACTATATTTCAATTTAATTTAATAAAAATAAGTAGTTCGGAGAGAGAGAAACATTTTAGAATGAATTGGGACAAATTTGTAATTAAAAACGCTAGGGTGATGAGAGAATATCACATCAAATCAAAATTTTTAAAAAGAAAATATATAAGTATGCTTTTTGATTAGACGAGGAGAGGAGGGGGTGGTGTGTCATGGAGGGTAGAATGGTCATAACGAAAAAATAGAAATTGAGAATGGGTCCCACTCTCTAGATGTCCACTCATGTTGTCTAATTTTTTCTTTGTTTAGTCAATTATATACCCTTGGTTGGTTTAAATTAACAAGCATCTTTTTTATTCCCAAATTTCCTCCTTAATTACATTACATAGGTTTACCACTTCCACCTTCCAACCTTCCACTCCTCCCAATGTCTTTTTTATTTTTCCTTCCTATGTCCATTGTTACACGTTTTTTTTTTTTTTATTCCTTTTCTATTTTGTTATCCTCGAAAAATGGTTTATTTATTTCTTTTCTTTTTCCTTTTTTTTAGGACAAAAAGTATAAAGTGGAGTTAAATGTCAAGTGCTATTGTAAAAACCTAAAATATTTCTTTCGTGCAATTAGATGAATAGATGTTGTAAAAGTAAAGTAAATGCCATTCCTTCCATCAATAGGTGGAGAGTTGACTTTTTAAGATTTTAAGCTCAGGTAATTTAAATTCAATTACTTTAAACAATAAAGTTTAATTAGTGCAGAAATTAAATTTATTAGATACAACAAAAAAATGGAGAAAACAAAAAACTACCTGATTGGATGAATGAGTGGGATAATGTGAAACTACAAAATTGTTGTTTTGTTAATAATAATAATCATAATAATGACGTAAAAGCAGTGATTTAATTAATTAATGGGATTAGAACTATAAGGAGTTGAGTTGACACGAATGCCTTAATTAGTAGTCTGATTACTGAGGCTAATATGGGATGGGGAATGGGGTTTGACCAGTCAAAATCCAATTAAAATAAAAATTAAAAAAAGAAATTATACTGAGTGGTCCATTATGATTATGGATTAAACAGACGAGATCCGACCAATAAGAAAGCGAGTGCAAGGGTAGTAGATTTAGATGGTGCGCACTGTATCCAATCTCCTTCAACCCAAATTTACCGGGAGGTCCGTTAAATTTGACTTGTAAAAAGAATATATATATATATATATATATTTTTTACTTGACAACCCACCGCCGCCTCGGTGGCAGAGTACCGGAGAATTATCTCTTCTTTTTGATCTGCGTACAATGTGGACCAAACAGAACACAGTCTCCGGCCGCCGCCGTTGGACGGAATACCTGCCGACTTCTGGAAAGGGCAAAGAAGAAAGAAAAGTTGACGGGGAAGAAATGGGTCCCACGACCGCCTTTTTCCGAGTGAATTTATTTGTTTTTTTTTTTTTTTTTTGCCCTTTTTCTTTAGGATCAAATCTAAGTGAGAGTCAGAGGAGAGAACAGAGAGAGTCACGCGGGATACACAAAAGTGTAATTTGCAATAATTTAAGATAGAAAGAAGAAGAAGAAGAAGAAAAGAAATAACATAAACAGGTATTTTGTTTGTTTTTCTTTATTATTTTTTTTTTCAAAAAAATTATTTTAAAGAAAGAGAGATAATAAAGAGCGGACCACAAAGGAATTTTAGAGCTCGAAAGCCAAAATCCAAAGCCTCCATTTCCATCTCTCAATTCCTTTTCCATTACCTCTCTCTCTTCCTCTGATTTGCAGAGAGAATCCAAAGGACGCAGAACCCCAACATCAGAAACACCACAGTTTTTCATTTTTTTTGTCTGCAAGAACAGAAAGACAATACAAACACACCCAGTTCGTTAAGTTTTTTTTCCCCTTTCAAATATTCCAATCAACGCCTTATTTCTTCTCTTATCCATTATTAAGAAGTAAGTTCTCTTCTCATTCTTCTTATTATTATTTTTACTTCTCTCTCTTCCCCTCTACTTTTTTGTTTTCTCGTTTTTTCTTATTTCAGTTCATTCGTAATTTAATTCTGATTATACCCTTACCGTTATCAGATCTTTCGATTGTTCTTCCATATAAGGAAGGTGGGTTGATTTTGATTTCTTGATTTCGACGGTTTCTTTATCTGTTATTGGGATTTTCTGGGTTTTATCTAGATTTTGAGATCCGTTTTTCTCTTGCCCTCATTTTTTCCCCTTTTTCTATTTGATTGGAAAGAAAGGCGTGCAGTTGGGCAAGCTTTTGATTTCATTCTCTCTGTTCCTGTTTGTTTGTTTGTTTTGTTTTTTTTTTCTTCCTCCAATTGTTGATGGTGTTTTTGTTTTTAGGACTAGTTTTGTGGCATTGTGTTTTTAATTATATTACTCTCGATTTTTTGATTTTAAACTCTTAATTGAGACGATTGGTTTGGTGAATTCAGTGCGAGAATTTTTCAATTGTTTATTATTTATTACTTCAAAAGTTCCTGGAATTTTTTTTAGATACTTTGCTTTTTTTCCCCTTCTCAGTAGCAATAGCTTGTTCTCGGGTATTTCACGATTTGGTGATAGAAAAGTTAGGTTTCTAAATCTGTGGCTTTCATCTTTTTATATAAAAAATTTATAGTTTTAGTAATAAAGCTGCATTGGGTTTTGATTATATCGACTAGTTCTGTATTTCACAACCCCCTACCCCCAAATTTTTGAGTGGATCTTGGGCTTTGGTTTATTGATTCTTTCTAGCTGTGGGATTCTTTTATTTTATTTTTTGACTAGGAAAGAGAAGGAAGGAAGAAACATCGGATCGGATTGGAATTGTGAAATTTCGGGCTTTAAATTGGTTGCATCTTAGAGAGATATGTTGGAGGATCGCTCCTTTCTAGCGTCGAGGGTGTTCTCAAGCTCTTGCCAGCAAGAAACTCAGTGGGCTTGCTTTAATTTAACATATCGACTCGAGGTTGGAATGGGAAATGGGAAACGCCCATCAGATCATGATGGAGATGAGTTTGTTAGAACCTCTAGTTCTTATGGTAGAAACGTCAGACCTCGATCTTCGAGGAATCATCATCCAAATGATGAGTCCGATTCTGGGGATAGTTCTGATTCCGGCTCTTTAATCTCTCCCATTGGTCGGGACAACTCTATTAATTGCTTAATTCGCTGCTCCAGGTCTGATTATGGTTCTATTGCTTCCTTGAATCGAAGTTTCCGTTCATTAATTCGTAGTGGCGAGCTTTACAAGCTGCGGCGTTTGAACGGCGTGATCGAGCACTGGGTTTACTTCTCTTGCCATCTTCTGGAATGGGAAGCTTTTGATCCAATTCAACGCAGGTGGATGCATTTGCCAAGGATGGATTCGAATGAATGTTTCATGTGCTCGGATAAGGAGTCCTTGGGAGTGGGAACTGACCTTCTTGTTTTTGGTAAGGATTTAAACTCCCATGTCACTTATAGATATAGTATATTGACAAATTCCTGGTGTCCTG
Organism: Benincasa hispida; assembly: GCF_009727055.1. NCBI lineage: Eukaryota > Viridiplantae > Streptophyta > Magnoliopsida > Cucurbitales > Cucurbitaceae > Benincasa > Benincasa hispida. The sequence goes on along the minus strand of NC_052355.1, from coordinate 45,227,901 downwards.
GAGTTAGTATGAATGATCCCAGATGCTTGTTTGGGTCTGCTAGTAAAGGGGAGATAGCAATTTTAGCTGGTGGTTGTGATTCTAATGGCAACATTCTTAACACTGCTGAGCTTTACAATTCCGAGACTAAAACATGGGTGACGCTTCCAAATATGACTAAACCAAGGAAGCTTTGTTCTGGGGTTTTCATGGACAAGAAATTCTATGTTATTGGTGGAGTTGGAGGAAGTGAGGCTAAGGTTCTTACATGTGGTGAAGAGTACGATTTAGAAACTCGAAAATGGACTGAAATTCCCAACATGTCGCCTGGTCGTAGTGCTGCAGCTAGGGACAGTGACATGCCAGCTGCAGCCGAAGCACCGCCTCTTCTTGCTGTGGTGAACAATGAACTCTATGCTGCAGATCACACTGATATGGAGGTTAGGAAATATGATAAACAAAGAAGAGAATGGTTTACAGTTGGGAGGTTGCCTGAACGAGCAGTTTCAACTAATGGTTGGGGGCTTGCATTTAGAGCTTGTGGAGATAGGCTTATTGTTATTGGTGGACCAAGGGCCATGGGGGAAGGTTATATAGAACTCAATTCATGGGTTCCAAGTGAAGGACCTCCAAGGTGGGATTTGCTTGCAAGGAAACCATCTGCAAATTTTGTGTATAACTGTGCTGTGATGGGATGCTGAAACTTTAAAAAAAAAAAAAAAAGACAAAAAAAAAAACAAAAAACCAACGTGTTCTGCTATGCTCTCCAATTGATGGTGTCTCCCACTTCAACTTGCAGATGAATTGCTCAAGATGGGTTTGTTTTCTTTCTTCTACACATGATTTTAGCTGATGAGTTATTTCCCATACTCTCTTCAGATATTTTCAACCACTGCGCAGGGAGGCGTGGGGAGGAATCGATTTTACTCAAGATTTTATAGAAAACTTTCCATGGAAGGCGATCTTAAAAGGAAAAAAATTATATATATATCATTTATTCTCTCTCAAAAGACTCATTTTTATTGCTTCTTCCATTGATATTGCATCCTCCTTCCCCCCAATTATTGGCTTGAGATATTACAAAGATTGATTTCTTGTTAGGACAGTTATCATAGTTCCCAATAATTCAGTACAATAGAAATTCATAGCTCACTGAGTTACTGTTTTCCTGAAGCTTTTATGAGTAAACATGACTCTACTTTTCTGCACTCCATGAACATTACCATTGACCTTTTGATCATATGTGTCTTCATGAAATGAAATAAGTTAGAGGTGGTGACTTCTTTGCACATTTTTGTTTGTTGTACTGAGTATTCTTCCTCCAGTTCTTTGAATTTTATCATTGAACCTCTTCTTCATATTTATCATCTGGACAAGTTGTGTTAGCAACATAAAAGAAAAGGGTTCACATTCCTTTCCTTTAAAAACTAGTTGCAAGTGTTGCTATTTTATTCATATTATACCCAGCAGATTTAAAGCCTGCATTAGCCAAGTATATTTACTTGAATGGAAAATGATGGTAAAAGTGATCACTCCTCATTTCTTTGCAGTTTCGATGTCGGTTCTCATTTTGTTTTTGTGCTTTTTTTTTTCCTTTACTGATTTCCATTATGTTAAGGCAATTTGGAGTTTGCTTTTGCTCTTTTTTTCAACTTTTTAGTTGTCGTCTTTTTTTGATTTAGCGTAGAAACTGGTTTCCAGCCTATTATTAGAGATTCCTTTTGAGCTCTATAATAATGCTCATCTTTGACATAGCTAACACTTTTACCTATTGTCTATGTCTATGTTTTTGTCCACCCATTTTTACACTTTTAACACTGATTGGGTCAATTGTCGGATTGGAGCAGTATAATTTTGAGTTGGAAAGTTATGAGTCTATGCTGGATATCTTAAGTTACTTCATGATTTTTTTTAGTACAACTGTGGAGATGAGGATCGAACCTCCAATTTCTATAGTGAAAATTCGTATCAATTTCTATTGAATTAAGCTCTTTTTAACTTGGTAAATCTTGAATTATATACATAGAGAACTTTTGAAATGATCATACACTCATTTTTATAGATTTACACTTTCTGAAATTCTTTCATTTGTGCAATTTTAAAACAGGTTTCAAAATTTTGGAATTTTCATTCTTTTTCACCGTGCCTAATTCCATTCCTAAAATCAAAATGAACAAAAAACGGAAAAAAAAGAAAAATCTAGTTTGCAGACTTGAACTCTTGAGTTTCTTTATTATGGATTGATCTTCAGTGTCATTTGCATATGACTTGATATATTTTCTTTTTTATAGAACACTAACCATATGGAATCTAATATTGGTAACGCGACAGAAGTAATTTTACTCAAAAAGATATTCTATAATCAATCTCAACCTACCGTGTTATTCTCGTTTAATTGATTCACTCCATGTATTGTCAAAAAAAAAAAAAAAAAAAAGTTTTAATTAAAGAAATATTTGTATTCAAAAGATAACATTCATTGCATTTAAGGGGTAAAATATCTATGCATATGTCCATACATTTGTAAATTGATGGGTTCAACATCAATATTAAAGAATAATCAATATCATTAATTAATTCCAATATAAAAATATATATTAAAAATCTACAACTTCATTTGGAAGTAAAAACGACTAATACTAATTTAAATATGTATTTTTTTATTTAAAGAAACATTTATCATCTTTATAGTTTATTGATAACCACCATAAAATTGAAAATTTGGTATGGATGCTGATTTTTTAATTCTTGATTTTAACAAATTACAATTTGTGGCTTATTAGTTACTATAACTCTCTAAAAGTTGTTTAAGTTATAAAAGAAGAAAACGATTTCGAAATTGTTAGAAGGGAGTAAACTATATATTTATATTCGTGTACCTTAATTCTTTTAAACCACTATACCAAATCAATCTAAAGATAGGTCAACTGGATGTAATCTCTCTTTAATGCTGTGTAATTCATGTCTAAATTCTAAACTTCATATTTTGTATCTATTAAATTCTTGATATGTTTCAATTTTTTTAAAACTAGAAATCTGAAATGCATTAAAGTAATAAAAGGGTGGATGTTTCACAATCCAAATCTACCATATCAACTCTTAGAAGCTGTAATAAAGATGAAGGGGGAATTTACCCAAACATGAGATAATGAAGAAAATAAAATTTGAAGCCCAAAATTCTCAGCTTCAGCATCAAGTAATAGATTTTGGACCAGAAAAATCACACCTATGTTAAGACTATTTTGCAATAACATGGTAAACAAAACGATACCTCAAGTTTAAATCTCCAGTTTACTCAGTTTTAAACGGTTGAAATTTGCTACTTTAACCCAACCCCAACCCATTCGGTTTGAGTTAGATTTGGTTCAAATAAATGAAAATTTTGTGAGTTAGGATTGTCCATGATTTCATCTAAAATAATCTAAACCAATTCAAATTAACCCAAATTTATTGTTAACTTTAAAAAATATTTTTTTTTAAAAAAACTTATGATACAATTATATATATATATATATATAAAAGTTTTATTTTTTTAGATAATTTATTTCCCGATAAATCTTAGGAATAGTTTTTTTTAGTACTTTAGAAAGAAAAAATTCGTTATATAAATTGAAGTTATGTTTAAATCTTAATTTAATATATAAAAATAATTAATTTAGATTTTTTGGGATTAACATCTTCCTTCTTCTTTTCAGAACATAAATTTAAATAAATAATTCGATTAATCCGAACGAACCAAACTCAAATGTTTCGTGGTTGAGTTAGGTTGGTTTCTTTTTTCAATAAAGGTTATTTGGATTGAAGAAATTAACAAATCGAACAATTGGATTGGATCTAAAAAGTCGTTCAACTTAACCCAACCTAACCTACGAACATCCCTATTGATTGTAATTTGAAAATATATCATTTCATTTTCAAATTGTTACTGCTTGGGCTGCCCTCATTTTCTTTTATATGCTTTGCCACTTATTTTGTTTTTGGTGTTGTGCATGGATTTGGGTTCTTGAATACTCTTTCCTTTTTTTTTTGTTGTTGCAGATTTTATATTATTCTTACTGTTTTCTGGTGGCTGTGTATTCACTGCCTTTGTGGTCTTCTTGCCTTTCATGGCCTAATATATGTTGCTTGCCTCTTCCCTTTGAAGGCAAGCTGATTAGCCACATCGTGATTGTGATCAGTGAACTACTGCTAAGATTAGTATTTTGTGTATTTTTTTCTTGTGAAATTGCTGGTGCGATCGTGCAGTGGTGATAGATTGTTGTGTGTGATCGGATTAGAGAAACTCTCTTAGTAAAAGAGCTTGGTTGAAAGGTTGTTCAACCAAATGATGAAAAGATTGTTGAAGTATCTCGAGACATAGATGTGGTTAGATCGAATTGGATTATCCATTATCTTATATTCACTCTCTCTAATTTCATCCTTACGATACTTACATGTTTATGACTTTATATTTGACTAGTGAGAAAGAGCCGTAGTATCACTTGCTTTTCACAAATACAATCCAAACACAAACTTTTAGCTACTTTCATATCATAGGATTATATTTATAGTCATTTATTGACTTTTTTAGTTCCAAAAATTGAGTAAATCTCATCAACATGTTCTATAAATAATGCATTTAATTATTCTTTAACAAGATTATTTGTAAATTGTGTTATTTAACAAATGTAGCGGTCAGGAGTTAATCCGCCATAGGAGGTGGACTCCCACATATTGGAAGTCATCAAACTTTTCGAACATGAAATATTTTTCTTTAAGTTGAAATTGGAATTCTCATTGAAGATATTATTTTTGTTGAGAATATTTTAATTTTCAATATTTTTGGAATTTTTTTAAAAAATAATATTTTTTAATAAATAATGACAAAAATAGGGTTGGGGGAAGTAATTTAAAAAATATGTGTTTTTGAAAAGTATCGAGGTATTTAGGGTATTGAAATCGTGTACCCGATACACGATTTCCATGTGGCATACTCGTGTATCCGATACACGATTTCCATGTGGCAGTACTCGTGTACCGGATACACGAGTACCATTTAATCCAATCAGCTGACCACGTCAGCTGACTGGTGGACCGGTCAAGCAAACTCGTGTACCCAGTACCCGAGTTCACTTATAATTTTTTTAAAAAAAAAGTTAATTATTAAAACTTAATTCCTTCATTGTTGCTTATAATTTTTTTTTAATTGTTAAACTTAATTATTTTATTATTAAACTTAATTATATATTAATCTACAAGGAAAACATCTTGCACTCATATAAAAAAAACCATGATATTAAATAATATTTAACAATTAGTTCTTTTGAGATTTGCAATTTGAAAATGATACAATATGAGATTTAAAAACGACCCCCTGGCCCTTACTCCTCATGGGTTGTCTTTGTGTCCCTCTAAATTAGGTTCACCCCGTTGTCGTTGTCGTCTACGACGAATAGTCTTCGATCGGTGTCAGCAACATTGAGTCGTCTTGTTTGTTGAATAATACTTTCTACGTTCATCAATGTTTGCTGACACATTGAACCCAATTCTGGAAGGTTGTTCTGCACTGAATATTGTTAAACTACGCCGATAAAATTATTCTGTGGAATAAAAAAAAAATTAAACAATATTCATATTATATATATGGAAAATGTATGATTTGAAATATCTTACCATACAGTGCCGTCTGGTGAGATAAATCGTCTCGTGATCGAATTGTACCAAGGAAAGTAGTCGTCTGATACAGCTGGCCCATCTGTTAATTCTCCCTGTGCACAACGATCACGTCGTCCATGCCAGTAAAATAAATACTACACATGGATTCGACGCCAGTCTTGGTCGTGCTTACCTCTTAAATTGATCTGGTGTAGTTTTGAGAGTGTATAGGACAACGAAGATATCGTTTGTCGCATCCCGAACTGTCTCAGCACACGATCTGGATGATACCACTCTACTATATGGAAGCATATAAGAGGGCTAACAGTCAACCAGATGTCTTCACCATCACGACAATAATCAGGTAAGGATGACCAAATCTGTGAGTATGACGTCTAAATAACCTGACGGAAAAAAAAAATAATGAGTATACATATAAAATTTTTTAAATATTCATTTATATACATATTTATTACCTGAATGGGCGTCAGCATGTCGAATGTTTTCCTACACACGAGCAACATATTTGCTGACTATTCAGAAGCAGCTAATATACCACTCCATCTAAAATTATAAAAAATACAATTAATTTATATTCTTATATAAAATGTAACGAAATAAATATATAAATAAAATAATACCTGGCACTAACTGGATGATCTGAGGCCTGTATTATAAGCCCACACTTGTAATAGTATCAGTGGCCCCGCTATTTCCAATGCTTGTGCATTGGAAGCCCGACAAAGTTCTCTGTACAACCAATTTGTGCAACTCCAAGAAAACCCGCCTCCTGAACGTATGGAATAATGCGATGATCAAATGGGATAGTACTTTGTGTAGTCGCCTCCCTCCTCTGACAACTCAACAATATAGTGGACGAACTATCCCATACTGCCTGTGAATGATGCGTGTTTTGTTGGTACAATTGGACAGGATTAGAAGAACCAGACTCCATTACCTAAAAAGTTCAAATTATATTACATAATAGAATCTATAACATAAAAGATACATAAAGTACATAAGAAAATATAATTATATAAAATAAGTTTATTAAATAAATTCATTACATAAATTCATTCCTTTCTTCCAAAGTAGACCCTAGTTCAAACGTTGAATTTGTCATTTCCCAATCTATTTGGTTGAACATTTCCGACGGTACCAACTCAAGATCTTGTTCACCACTACCGTCATTTCCAAATAATTCATCCACTTCAACGTCGATGTCACTATCTCCATCATTTCTAGGTTCAAGAAAATACTAAATCTTCAGGATGCATCGACATATTTATTATGTTTTTTTCAATTGTTATAGTTGACAAAAAAATATGTTAATATGTCAACCCAACAAACTCTAATTTCTAAGTTTTCTAAGTTTAAATCAATCATATATAAACTAAATCATACATAAGCTATACATATAAGATTTCTAAGTTTAAATCAATCCAAACAAATAAAAAAATGTAAGATCAGCCCAAAATCATACATAAGCTAAATCATACATAAACTAAATCATACATAAACTATACATAAGCTAAATAATACATAAACTAAATCATACACAAACTATATATAAACTAAATCATACACAAAACTATACAACATAAACTATATAATACACTAATACATAAAACTATAACATAAATTATACATACATAAACTATATATAAATTATACATACATAAACTATAACTATTTATACATACATAAACTATAACTATACATAAACTAACTATACATAAACTATACAAAAATGTAGGAATATACCCAGCAAAATTCAGTCCAAAAACATGCAAAAACATACATATAAATACAGATTAGCCCAACTAGAGAAAAAAATATACCAAACAAACTTCGGCAGTAAAAAATGTAGAAAAATCAAGCAACACGACCGCTAGATTCGGTGAAGATCAAATGGAGGATTGAAAGTCGAGCAAAATTGAAATTTTGGAAGATTTCGGTGAGGAAAATCGACGATAGTTTCGGTGAGGGAAAACGGTCGGTAGGGGATAAGAATCGTCGTTTCGGTGAGGAAGAAGAAGGGTTGGGCGGACGTTTTAATGCAAGGGAATCGTGTACCCGGTACACGACTTAGGGTAATTGTGTTACACGATTTCTTCAGTCAAACCTGCATGACTGCCATGTCAGACTGGGCGTGCTAGGTGGCTAGGAAATCGTGTACCCGGTACACGAGTTAGGCCTTATCGTGTACCCGGTACATAATTTAGGTGTAATCGTGTACCCGGTACATGATTTAAACACCTATTTTTGGGAATATTTTTTCCCAACCCTATTTTTGTCATTATTTATTAAAAAATATTATTTTAAAAAAAATTCACATTTTTGTCACATTCATCATATTTTCATAGTATTCTCCCCTCATTTTTGATAAGTTTGTTGGAGAGTGATTGGTCATTGTTGTCCTTATTTCTACCCTAAAAAGATGGAAAACAATGTAATGTTAACTTGCATATCTATGTATATACACTCGTGCAAAGAGTCAAAATCTTATTTCGTCTTTTCAAATATAGGATAATGAACCAATATATTTATAAATATTGCAAAATATCAATGTTTATCTTATAGACATATATAATAGTCTATCGTGGTCGATCGCATATAGACTGTGATATTTTGTAATTATTTGTAAATATTTTCAGCAATTTTTTCATTTAAAATAATTTCTTCTTTTTCTTTTTACCTTTTTCTTTACTATATATGATTTAAAAATATATATATATCTTGAAATTTTAAAAAAAGTTGAATATGAAATAATGGGGAAAAGATAATAAAAACGATAAATGTACAAATTTGAAGTTGACTTGACCAGATAAATAGCAAATTTAGAGGTTTCATTTAAAAAAATAACAAAATATTTTCAAAATTATGAAAATGACAAAATCGAATTAAATAATAAAAATGACAAAATTGAATAATAAAAAATAATAATGAAAAATTGTCAAAACTGCCCACACTTATATAGATAAATACTTACCATTTACTACGGTGACTAATGCAGCTTGCCAAATGTCCAATCAATACCTACTTAGGCATTCATACAAAATAAAAAATAATTAAAATCAAAATCACCAACAACTCAAATCCCACATGAAAGAAATTGAGATTTGGAAAGTTTCTTCATGTGATAACAACACCTCTTGTTCTTCCTTCACTTTTCCTTTTTGTCGGGCGACCCACAACACATACTATCATCGTGAGAAATGAAAAATAGTCTTCCCAGGCGACCCAACACAAAAGAAGGTGAGGAAAATCTTTCACCTTCTCATATATAATCTTCCCTAAAACTTGTTTACCCATTTAAGAGACTTTAAAACTGATACAATTACAACGAGTATCACCTATATCTTTTTCACAGGCTATTCTATACAATGTTTCACCCAAACAGAAATCTTTGGATATAATATATAGAGATCTTCATATTTTTTTTAAATAATTCAAGATTTACCTAATTTTTTTAAAAATAAAATAATGCATTTTAAAATAATATTTTATTTGTAATTTTTAGGTCGACCGAATAAATCTTTGTTCTACAAATATTTTTCTCTACTTTTTAGGATTTCAAAACTGGAACGCAATATATTATTTATCCTCGTCATTTAAATAATAAATTTAAAATAATTAACTATTTAAATGCATTTAAAGAATGATTAAAGTTATGAAAAAAGAGAAATTTGAAGGAAGAATGAGAGTCATTGAAAGTTGCTAGAATAATTGGGAGGAAAAACAAAGAAACAAAGAACCAATAATCGTCAAAATACACTGTATTTCTAAAAGTACCCGAAGAAATGAGGTCAATCACTAAACATAGATCATTCTGGGGAAGTCCGATAAAATCTACATCATCTACAAAACATCCTTATCCTCAACAATTTGAACAAGATTCGGATTGTTGGAACCATCTTAGTAAGTCAATTGAAATATAGAAAAATTGTTAGAAAGTAAAAGCTTATCTTAAATATATTCAACAAATTGTTGGAATGACGAGTCCAATTGAATATAAACCTCAAGAACTTGAAAATCATGATAGTGTGAACCTTAATCTCATCTACTATAGAAAAAAAAGTCTAATTCTTTGTAAAGTCATAGCAAAAACAACACGAGAACAAAAATGGCTAATTACTTGTATGTTAGTAACACAATCGTTGATTGAGATATTCATAAAACAAAATGTATATCAAGTATTTTATCCAATCCAAAATAATAATAATATTTACAATATTTCCAATATTTCCAATTAAGCTATATTCAGATAAAGACAAAGTATACGTTATAAAAAAGACCTCAGTTGCATGGCATACGTTTTGCCAGAATCTTCTTATTTTCAGACTTTACCATAAATTCAAACGAAATATCAAATCTTGCTATTTTGTCCCATTTTCCTTTGAATTTCGGATATCTAAGAAATCGAAATCTCTGAATAAAATTTAGGGCCTGGTAGAACACTGGGCTGAAGTGGAAGAGCAGCCCAAAATGGTTGTTGGCCCAGTAGGTATGAAGTAGCATATGACCTTTCGCACCGACGGAGAAATGAGATTTTTTTTTTAATAAATAATTTTAGTATTATTATTGGTTGTTTTTATTTTAGTAAAGAAATGGGAGTTAGGGAGGTGGCATTTGTTTTTTTTCTTCACCTATCATTTTCATCCGCTAGTTTGAGTCATAATATTTTAATTCCTATACATTCGATTGGGCAGTCTTTGTATTAATATTACATCTAAATTTTAATCTTTCTATTTTAATAAATATTAAATTTAGTCCATGCCAAAATAAAAATAAAAATTTAATTTAGTCTTTTAAAATTAAATAATAATAATAATAATAATAATGATTTTAAAGATTTATTGAAATTACATCCATTGAAATAAAATAAAATTCATATTACGTAGATAAAAATAATATTTTAACTTTTTTGGAACTAATGATTGTTTAGCCTTTCTTGTTACACCCTCTTCTAGATTATCCTCTAAATCCAAGAAGGGATGTGAAGACAGTAGTCGTCAACCCTCTTATGACAACTATTGTCCAACCTATACCTGCATACCTGTTAAACCTTATTAGCAATATATATATATATATATAACAGATTTTGAAACTTAAGTTTAACACAACAGTTTGACACAAGTTCTACCCTTACCCTCATCACATGTACAGGCAAAACCAAGGTCTAAACATAACAAAATGAACCACTTAAACTTCAAAATGCTTGGAAGATCCTGAGTAGTGATAGACTGGCACATCTGCTAGGCTTCGGGACGTCGACCACTACCTGTGGAAGAAAACATTTGAAAGTATGAGCTTAAAATGCTCAGTGAGTGACTATTTTAAAAGAAACATGCCTCTGCACATTCATAACATAAACAAACTTATCATAAAACATTTACATTCTCATTTCAAGGGTTTGAAAATAAAAACTGAAAAACATGAAATCATAGCATATAAAAACCCTGAATTACAATTCATCATTATTTCCTGTTAAGCACCTCTACTCCTCTGCCTAAATATGAAGAAGAACCCTTTTGCTCAATCCCTAATAACCTTAGTTGAGAGAGTCCCCTTTTGCTCGATTTCATTAACGTCAATAATATGGGTCATACGTGCACATAGAGCTGAATTGGAATCTGACCACCTTACCATACTTTCGGTGTCAAAGATTCCTAATATAACTATAATTTGGGTACCTTACCATACCTTCGATACGAACATTGGAGTAGGGTTTTACAAGGCACAAAATATTTAAAAACATTTCATGAACATAAACAAAATACTTATAATAACATGACTAAAGTTTCATGAAAACTTGTCATCACATAGTGCTTTATACAGTAATATGTTGGGATTGGTGTCCTAATTCTCCCAGTGGTCGTAGTTTGTAAACTTTTTGTACGCACATTGTTATTAATAAAATAAATGTTATTTTATTTACATTTACTCATATCCAATAAACTAAGATCTATGGTTATTTTATGTAACATAAGCATGTATATGAGACATACAAGTAGATTATACCTTAAGTAATAACTTAACTGGTTTGTAGTATAATGATATAGGAGGGATACCTTATCCGTAGTGTCACTAGGATACATGCGAGCGGGGGTGTCTTATATAAAGAGTTGTAAAGTGCTACAAATGGTCTGATCTTGACCATTCATGTGGATACATGTGAGCAGGGGTGTCCTATACCTTATCCCAGTGACAGTTACGGATTTCCGAAAAACTTCCGCCCTTGGGGTTAGATATTTTTTTTTACAAGTGTTGTAAAGTGCTACAAATGGTCTGATCCTAATCATTCATGTAGATACATGCGAGCGGGGGTGTCCTATATACAAAGAGTGTGTATAAGACCAGACCAACGAATGATTAGTCTCTTTATATAACACCGTTGATAATTGAGACTTATATTTCACTAGGATGACTATAGGTAACATGACCTTAATCTTGAGTCAGTTGGGAACTCTTGCTCATGAGGGCGGTCTTTTGATTTGTATGGGTGAGAGTGGCCAAATTGCCAACTCAGCAAGCCTACTATTTTGAGGATTCGTCTGATTAGGGAGCTGGGAACATCAGCTACACAAGATGGAATTCACTCCTTCCTCGAAGTAGGGCTAAGTAGATAAATTGCTCTTTTAAAGGCTGATTCCGGGTCTTGAACATAGTGGTCACACCCTCTCTTGGGAAGAGAGGACTCAATCATAGTAGGCTATAACTTATTATTCATTAGAGGAGTCAGTGGTACTTAAGGAGTTAGATATAACTACAGGGGCAAAATGGTAAATTGGCCCAGCTGTACTTACGAGCGATTTGTGAAGGGTTATTGCACTGTTGATTGATCATATGGACACATAAATATATATGTAGTGAGAAGAGTGCATCTGTTGGTCTTTAATGGAGTGCCCGGCAGTTAACGGATGATGGATCTCATGACTAAAGAGTTTAGTCAGTTATTCATGTACCGTTGGAGCTTCAAGCTATAGGTTCATAAGGTCCCCCTCGTAGCTCAATGGGTTCAAGTTGAGAATAAGATTTTGGGTTAGTTTGAAGTGTTCAAATTAACAAGAGAAAATTCAATTATATGTGATATAATTAGTATGATGTATGAGATACATTATATGAAGGAATTAATATAAATATGATTTATATTAAGTACCATAAAATAGAAAAAAGAACTATGGTTTATATGTTTCATATGATGAAATATTAAAACTATAGATTATAAATATAATATGATAAGTTGGTTATCATATTTATTCATAATATATTAATTATATGATAATTAATTCTTTTTCTTTAATAACCGATTTGAGTGGGAGGTTATTGAAAGTTTTATGATAACCGTGAGATAAAAAGGAAAATTGGTTTCCAAAATTAAAAAGTTAATTCATTCGAAAATTTCTTATGGAAAAGGGCTATCAACTAAAAATAGTTTTTACTAAGCGATAGCTGTTGAGAGCATACACGATCGTTTAGAGTTGACTATACGATAGTTACTCGTTGATCGTTTCTACATGATCGAGTAGCAAAGTCTATGCGATAGGCTTCAGTTTGCTAAATGATTGAGTACATCGTCTATGCGATAGACAGTGTTCTTATCTCCCACTTACTCGATCGTTTACTCGATCGTATACCTCATGTCTTCCTCAATGCAAGATCATACAGAGCCTACAACTCCTGGATTCTCACACCGAGAATACCAAGGTAACACTTGTGGTGGTGTTCTACATTTGTTCGTGAATCAAGTTGGACTCGATTGGGTTTGAGAAACATTCAGACGTTCATGGAGGCTGTGTTCGTGTTCGTGCTATTGGTTGTTCCGGTTGTTGCATTCGAGTGCATTGTTGGGCGTATTAGACACTGATCGAGGGATACTTGAAGAATGGTTCTTCAAAGGTACGCATACTCTATCCCTTGAATCCTATTGTAGCATGCTGTAATTTCTATTTATGCATAATCTGTATGTTTCCGTTTAAAACTGTAATCATTGTGTTCATTCGGAATGGAATTTGGAACGATCCACTTCCGCTGCTCATGGAGATCTCTGTTTGTGATTTCCTTTATAACATTCTTATAAAATTCCTTTGTTGAAATTATCATGCTTCATCGTATAAACATAAACCTATGGAAATCACATGCTAGTTTTATATTTAAAACCTCATTCTTTGAAATCATAGATCAAGCGATCAACATATAACTAAAGCATGCGTTGAAGAAATCATGGTATTAAAACAATATGTTAAACTGACTATATGCTGAAAATCATTTGTAAAACTACTCATTAGAAATCATTGTGAAAACTTATCACTCACTGTCTTACGCTACTTATCCAAGGGTCTGTAAGTCTCTCTTATTTGTGTCTACCCTGGAATAAGGAAAGGTCCCTTGGTTAGTATCATTAGCTCCCTTATGAGCTTAACAAATAAATTCAACATCGTCGCATACTAGCGATTTCATCGCATCATAATTGAACACATCGCATTGCGTATACTTAGCCAGTGTACCTTCAACTTGGCTTTAGATAGGCAACCCTCGCTATCGGGTACTCAATAAACTCTTAGACATACTTACTTCCTTACTTATGCATGAATGTCGCTGCATATGCTCGCATAAATCCTTGCTAATTTCCTATGCGCTTCGTCACATTCTTTGTCTGATTAGCTGCTTGCTTGTCCCTCGGATGCAGTTGCCTGCTTATTCATTCATTATTTTCAGATTTCAATCTCTAGCTTTAATAACTCTAAGTCTAACCATTATTTTACTAACGTTCTTTCTAAGAATTTGCTCATAAACACTTTATATTTCTTACCTTAGAATTCGAGCATCAAATTCTTCTGAATAGGCTAGAAATCCTTTACTCCTATCGAGCTTGCCTAAAATTCCTTCAATACAACTGAGTTTCAAGTGGCAGCAATACTTCCTTTTAGGCGTCTAAAAAATTTGGCAAAATAGTTTCCCTCTTTGAAAGATATATTTATACTTGGGCTTGCATGTAAGCTTGTCTTAATTAAATACCATATGGCATGTTAATTCTCGATTAGCATTTCTAAGGCTACCATTTAACTCACTAAATAATTAAGCTGAACTCTTCAGCTTAACTTCATCACATGGGGCTTGCGATCACTTAAGCCCTTTCCTAGTCATCGCATACTCCTATCCATCATTACATCAATTGAACGACACCATCATCGCATCAATTCATGGAAATCCCGTTTGCTAACTTCTAAGCCTCTCAACCAACACTTACTTCACGATGCTCTTAACACACTGCCTTAGCATCTTCTTAGAGTGCCTGCTTAGGCAACTGGGCCGCTTGCACAACGCCTACATTGATCCTCACCAATCTCATATGAGATTGGTCGCATACTTCCCATATACCAGCCTCGACCATTCTTTCTCACTCGAGAACCAACTTCCTTCTTCCATGGCCTTTCGTACACAACATGGCTATACTTAGTCGTCATGTCCCCTTTTCGGACTTCTGGCTGCATAGTTCAATAAGACTGGTCGCATAGCGTGACATAACTTCATCCATAAAATTTTATGTTTTATTAATTCCTCTCTACTTCACCCGAAAATTTAACATTCCAAACTTAGAATATTTTCTACCAGTTTCTTCATTTTGACCTTTACATAGAACACAATGAACCTTCCCTACGCTCCAACTAATACAATGCAATCCGATCCTTTCTATTAATTCTCGAATTTGGATCCAACTGTACCTTTAATACCATCGAGTCATTTCAATTTAACATCTTCTGACTTGTAAAATTTAGTAATACTTGGTTGCTACCATTTTAAAATTTTAATATTGTGGTTTAATCATATGGTGCCGTCTTATGACAAAATCTTTTAAAGTTTTCTTTATTTTGTAAGCTGTGAAAAAATACAGCTGCTCAACTAACCATTAAGTATTACTCGTCAAAAGCTTGCTATGATTTTTTTAGAAAGAAAAATTGTAAAGCACATATATTTACTTTTTTAAAAATAGAATATCAAAGTTCTATGCTCAATCCACCCACAATAACTCCTCCTTTTTCATTTATTCCATGGCATTGTAGTATGAAACATCCTTCTAACACTAATGAATGTTAATTTCCATTTTTTTTTCTTCTTTTCGATATATTCTTATTTTCATTCTTCTCAATGTTACACCAAACTTACTATTACATGAACCTAACTAAACAAAGTTGTCTTTTAATTTCTCCGCCCTTACTGCAAGAATTGAAATTAACTGTGAAAACTTATATTCTACCTATCTTAATTCTCATAAAGTTAAATTTCAATTTTCAACTTATTTGTGACTATTATTTAGATTTTTTAGTTGAATATATAAAACAAATATATTTTCAAGAATATTTAAGGTAGCATAATTCAAATTTAGAAGGAAATTATCTCTAAATTTTTATGCAATGGGTGAAGACGGGAGATATTAGGCCAAATTCATGGTCAAACAAAAAAGAAGTCCATCTATTATTTGAGAGAAACTCTCCAAAAGAACTAAGTTTTATTTCAAAATGATATTCCAAGAGTTACAACTCTAAGGTGATTATTTGTAACCTTAAAAAAATAATTAGACAGTTAACTAATTAGTTTTAAAATACTAATTAAACACTATTGATTAATCTAATAATTTCCTCATTAGCTTTCTTGTAACATAGTAGGTTTCTCCCCTTGATACGAATCAAGGACCACCTTTAATTCTTAATAATACTTAGAAGACAGTTGAGTTTTTAGTTCCATAAGTTCTTGTAATTAGCCAAACTCTGAATATCAATCCATTTTGAATATGGTTTTGAAAGCTTGGATCACAAACAAATTAAGAGTAGTTATCTCACATCAAAAAAAAATTTTTAAAAAGTGATGGATTCCAAATACTAAAAAAAATCTGTACATTTGGTTTTAAATCATCTTAATTTGAAGTACTTTAAACCTAGTAAATTTTAGTTGGGCGAGTGATATAGTGCTTTGGGAGTTTTATTTTTATTTTTTTTAGAGTAGGGGAGAGATTTTTATGTGATTGTAATAATTGTTTACATAGTGGAACGTTTTCCTGGTCGGTGATTTTTTTTTCTTCTTCCGTTTAGAGTTATTCCCGTGTAAAGTTCTTAGTTTTATTACTTTATTTTAATTTCACTCTTATTTTTATGTTTCTTCCGACTGGGGGAAATTGTTAGAAATAACACTGTCAAGTTTTCACTGTTCAAAACTAGCATGCTTTTTGGAAACTCGTTAGACTAATTTTTCTCGGTCCATCTTGGGTGAGATCGACGACTGAAATTTAGTTAAAAAATTAATTTTTTCTAATTTATTGATTGTTTTGGAGTTTTCGATGAAATCTTAAGCAATATTAACACCGAGATTCCACTAATTTTTTCAATATTTCCAAATTTTATATCTTTTCAAAATTTCTCCAAATTCAATTATTTTTACCAAATCTTATATCAAAATTTTACATAATTTTTCAAATCTTTACTCTAATTTTTATTTCCACAATTATATGAATTTCCAAATTTCCAAATGAAATGACCAATTATAATTATTCAGATGGATTCAAGTGCACTATGAAAATATCAAATTTTGCAAATAATAATAAAAAAAAAGATTTGTGAAAATATAAAGAATCTTGGTGTTAATCTATTCAGGATTTGATCGAGAAAGCTCAAATATATAGAATTTTGGTGTTAATTTTACTCAAAATACAATGAGATTCTCAAATCTTACATAATTTTTGGCAAACTTTGATCTTTGGGTTGAAATGTTTGAAAAATTAGGTAAGATTTCATATAAAATTTGGAAAGATTACATAATATATAGAAATATTGATAGAGTGTTAACTGGCTGAGCTTTCATCGAGAAAGTCCAAAATAATAAATGTTAAACTTGTATGTAAATTTTAGTGATCGATCTGAGTGAGATGGATTGAAAAAAACTATTGTAACGAGTATTTTTTAATTAAAAAAAAAAGTGCTAATTTTAAAAGATGGAAATTTGATGGGTTATTTCTCATAATTTCTTGGAAACAAGCTTTTGTTCTTCAACCAACGCATTGCGGAGGTATTTTTAGAAAGAAAAAAAAAGGGGGTGGTAATGAGAGAAAATAAAGTTATAGATTGATATAGTTGAAAGAAGAAAAGAAGAAGAAAAGAAGTGGATGAGGGTTTGCTTTATTGGGTGGTCCATTGGGTGCATAATAAAGTGCATTACCAACAAACTAAGCGTTCAATGGGTGGTGCCTCTCTACTCTCTAGTGGATCATAATCCATCTTCTTCTATAAATGGTTATGATAGATAGATGTGCCATCTTTGCACCTATTGCTTACACCAATAAACATAATTATATCATTTTCATTGCTTTACTGTCAACTCCTTTTCTTTTTCCTTTTTTTTATATTTATCATAAATGCACACACTACACCATCCCCAACAAATATTGATTGCTCGGTTTGTTCAAACATTGCATCACTAATGTTAACATGATTCACTTCCATTGCAACCTCATCAAACTTTGCAAATTAATATCTCACTCAATCTTAAACTACCTACACCTTTTTACTTCATTCCATTGTTCCATCATAATTTATCAAGTAGTATATTTAGGGCCAAACAAGATCCAAAGTTTACTGACGGATCTAAACTAAACGCACATCTCAAAAGGTAAAAGTCAGATATTCGAATTTTGTATTGGCCAACTGAGCTAGAATATTTATACTAATAAAGAAATAACCGAGCCAAACTTGATCCTAGCACTCTACAATCTAGAAGGTTACAACCAACCCCATCGCTAACATTGCACGTAATCACCGGTGTGTATTATAAAAAGCCCCATTCAACAACCCCAAGGAAAAGAAGTAAGTAAACTCCAAAGAAGAACTCTAACCTTACTTTCTATACTTAGCTAAATTATACACTCTCTGTACTAACTTATGCATTGGAGTGTAGTCAACTCAACACTACACCAGTACAAATACTCTCACGTAGGTTGGCTTGGATTATGCGATTAGATCAAAGAAGCAGGCTGACAGATAACTCACGAAGGGCTTACGACAACAACAAATGTGTGCGAGTTTCCTACACCAACATGACAAAATTTTCTTTCTTCTCTTTTCTATAAAAATGTTGTTGAGTTTTTTTGTTGGGTAATATTGATATTGGGGTGTAAAAAGATAAGTACAACTCAAGATGCGCTTAATTATTGTTCAAAAGTCATTAGGTATATAAATATGGACAACTTCTTTATTCATTCAAGAACTTTTAATTTTACAAAGGTAAAATCATGTCATTTACATTTATGGTATTGAGGTTCGCACATTAAAAAGATGAAGACGAACTGAAAGGTAGGATTTTGATATTATATATTACAATTATTTGATCTGTTTAAAAAATAAAAAAAGCTAAATTCTGGTTGAATTTGAACCCCCCACATTGGAGACCATGTATGTTGCCTCAAAATTAATGGGCTAACCAATCCTATGTAAAATGCTTCTCAGTTTGATTCTCCAACAAATCCAAACATAATTTTAATTTAATGATTAAATTTTATTTTTCCTTATATGTTATCAATTATAATGTATAATGCGCTTACACATAAGTAACACTGTGATATGCTTTTTCTCTTTTACCACTTTGGCTTTTAAGATCTCATAAGATATGATAAGTTTTGGGTATTAATTAAGTATTGCTTCTTTCACAATCATTATGATTAATTAAACATCTTGATAACCACTAAAATTGCACAAGGGAATAAAAATCAGGACACACATTAGTGGTTGAGGACATTACAACAATTGGCTAAAACTAAAGGAACAACTCTAATTCGACACATAATCCTGGATCCAATTCTCAACAAGGGTTATTCCAAAATTCACCTTATAAAATCTACTTCTTTATCTTCTTCTTCTTATTATTATTATTATTTTCATTTGTTACCAATAAGGCATAAACATTCAGAATTTGAATTGATTTCATGTTTGAATGGACAATGAAACTAACATCATTATATAGAAATATTTGTCTCATTAGACTATTTAATTAAAACCTTTTTCTCTTCATATAACAACTAAAGGAATGGAGGATTAAATCTCCGACTTCTAGAAAAAAAAAATCATACCAATTACCGTGTATTAGAAACTTTTTTCCATCATATATTTGTATAACTTATATCAACTTAGGAAGATGAAGGATTATTTTTAGGTAACCATGTAACACTCTATGCTCCTTCCATTATTTATGCCTAACCTAGGAACTAATCTATCTTCAAGTTTTAATTTATCTCAATTAGCACATCTTTAACTGCAAAGTTTACTTTTAATAATCATCATAATTGTTTATCTTATAAATAGGAACTCCCACCCTTCATTTGAGCTACATGCATTCTGCACATAAAAATTGAAGGCCTACTAATTGTAAATTTGGTCCCCATGATTTGGAAAAAGTTAAAATTTAGTCGCTATGATCCTTATAGCATACTATAGAAACTAAATTTTAACTTTTTTCAAATTATAAGGGTCAAATTTAGTACAAAATTTTAATTTTTTTGATTATATGAAAATAATTGTGTTGGTTTTATTTTTACAAATATGCATTGAATAATTATTTAGGCTCGTTCAATAAAATATATTAAATAACGTTTGAATAATTGGTAAGAATCTATTTGATGAAATATAATTTTATAAAACAACACATCCAAAATGGTCACGGAAAAAAGTAATAAAGATAAGCATAGAATCAATTCAAAGCTTTAACCAAGTTTATTCCAAGAATATAATTCATTAAAAATATTCTTATTATCTAATTGCCATCAATTTATATTTAAGTCATATCTTTTGGACTGCTACCTTTAACTATATAATTAGTAAGTTGCAAAGGAACTTCAAGATCAAGGCCACTTGACTTGCTTTAGCATTTCTTGACTCTATTAATTTGTCAAGAAATTTCATTCTTATTCTGAAATACCAGCATAATTTCACATCAATAATTCAAACATAAATGAGGACAAAATTTTATTGATATATTTATATTCATTTTTTGAGTTTAACATATAGACGTTAACATCTGAATAGTGATCTTTAATTTTAAATTGTGATGACATATGTATTTTAGTAGGTTAAACTATGTTCCGATGTTCAAATAAATATGAAGTAGTTGCAAATATAGCAATTAAGTCTAAAATATTTGCAGATCTAGCACAATGCAAAAAAAAAGTTACAGATATACCAAAATTTATATTTTATTTTCGAAATCTATTAATGATAGATCGTATCGCTAGTCTAGTAGGATTTTATCAGTATAGACTATATTATTTGTAGGAGTTTATAAATGAGTCTATTATTGAGAGACTTTACTATATTTATAATTTTTTAAAAAAATATTACTATACACTTAATTATTAACTTTAAATATACTATCCAATGTAATTACTCTAGAAGAAGTAGGAAGGGATTGATAATTGAAATAAAAGATGATTGAAAGATGATTATGAAAATGAGGGGAAATAATGATGTGGAAGGAAGGAAATTGGTTGAATAAATATGGGTGAAGAGGCCATCCACAAACAATTGAAGGGTCCACCTGCCAAGTGGTTGAGGTACACCACATTATGGAAACTTGCAACCAAATTTTCTCACAATTTCACATCCAAAATTAAAATCATCATAATACAGTCTATAGTTGCTGGCACCACATGTCACACATATGTCTTGCAACTTCATTATACTTGATATTGATTTTTTCCCCTTTGTAATATGGGGTTTTTTTCTTTAATTTCTTAATTAAATTATTGAAATGCTTTAAATTTTGAAGATGCTATCTGATGTTTCGAACAACTAAATACGAAGACATAGCTAACATACGTTATTAATGAACTATCTAAATTTTTATGTCGATTCTCTACTGTTTTATATTTTTTGTTTTCTTTATTTGTACATTCCATAACAAATATATTTATATATAAATAATGAAGATTATTGTAATGATATTGATTACCCAATATATTTCGTTTATCCTAAAATTAAAACCATTAAGATATATTAATCATGTGCCATTTTTGCATAAAGTCAAGCAATTTGGTAATAAAGCATCCATTAAAATATGGAGTGGTATGTTGCAAACATACAACTTGTCAACTTTAGGCAATTGAAAAGTTATTTTAGATGAAAAGCAAAATGGGTCAAATTTAATTTGATAACGATCTTATTTTTTAGATTTAAAGAAAAAAAAAAAACTAAGACGGTTTACTTTACCAAACTTCTTTCTTTGTGTGTGTATGACTTCTTTCCATTTTATTTCTAAAAATTGACCCATTTTAAAACATGGAGATGTTAAAAATAGAACAATAAAGAAAATTATTTATATCAAATAGTAAAATTTTAATCTTTTTTAATAGAGATCTATAAATAATTTGACATTTTTTCTATTTTGTGAAAATTTACCTTTAAAATATTTGTTTTGGGGATTTATTTGTTAATGTAGATGATGTCAGCATAGAGAAATAAAAATACCTTTATTTCGTTACATTCTTCAATTTTTCTCGAATCCTTTTCAATGTTTTCACAAACCCTTTAAATAAACAATTGATTTTTTTTTTTAAATGTACTTCTATCAAAATTAAATAAGAAAAAAAGTACTAAAACAAAATGGTTTTCGATTGATAAGATTTTTCTAAAAAGATGATAAGAATTTAAAAAAAATTATTTCATATAATGTTTTCTTTGTTTGATTTAGTAAAAAAAATCCTAAAACAATAAAGATATAATAATAATAATAATAAATAAATAAATAATAGGAAAAGTTTTGGTTTAATAGAAAAACTAAGACAAAAAAGATATAATAATAATAATAATAATAAATAATAGAAAAAGTTTCGGCAATAATGATTTTTGGCCAGTATTCCTTATTTTCGAAACTTAGGGTTTTTTATATATAGAAAAAAATCAATATTTGTCTCTTTTTTTATATGTATAATGTTTCTGTCATACATTATTTATCTCATATATACATTTTAATTTTATTTTCTATCAAACCAAATAGTGAAAACATCATGAAGAAATACCTTTTTTTAAAAAAGAACTCTTATCAGTTTTTTATTTCTAAAAACAAATTTGTCAAAGAATTGTATCAATAAAAATCGTGGAAAAAAGGGGAAAAAAGAATTTTGAGTTAAAGGAAAAAGATGAGAAGTTTAAAGATAGGAATAGAACCCTAATAAAGGACATTTGTGACTTTTTACAGGTAAAAGGGTCCGAACAACAATCTTCTTAAAAATAGGCTAATTTTCAAATTTGAAAATTGAAAGAGTCCACTTTTGTCAATTTTCCATATATATATATATGGATCTTGAAATTCATCAATCAATTTTTTGAGAAAATTTAATTTGGTTTGAAATATTTAAAATATCCCTAAAAGTTAGATCACAGACAAGAAGAAACCTTTCAAAATATAAAATAAAATGCAAAATTATTATCAAATGAATATTAAATTGGCCACAAAATGGGTTGCATGCATAATTGAAATTTGACCCCCCAAAAAAAAGCATGTCCTTGATTAATATTTATAATATTATGTTTATAGATCCAGATCCATCCTTATAGTGGCAACTGAGATTTATTTTTTTGCTACAAACTTGTGGGTCAAGCTTTATTGTCTAGTCCTACCTAGCTTCATCATAGTTTTTTTTTCCCCTCCTTTTCTTTGCTTTTTGCAATTGAAGATGCTTATGAAGTCAATCAAGTTTGGTTTTTGATGACCTGAAATCATGTCTCCTACTTTAAGGATTGGAGAAGTTTAATTAATTGAAGCAAAGTAAGGAAAAGAAGGGTTCACTTAAATTCATTTGCTTTCACATTTATATATATGTTCATATTATATGGTCCCAATGACATTCTTTGTTGAGAGAGATTTGTTTTCTTTAAAACAATAATGAATGTCAAAAGTCATCTAAATCCCATATACTTAAATAAATATTTAAATTTCTTCAAGAATTTATCATGTTTGAGCTCACAATTAAAAAATAATTTTGCTTCGTAGTTCAGTTGCTTATAATATATCGATTAAACAAATCAATGTATAGAAAAGGAAGAAAAGATGTGCAAGATATAAAAAAGTAGTTAATACTGAACATATATATGAAATATTAGGGAAAATTAGGTTTTGGTCTAATTTTTGGAATCTAATTTTTATTTCGTCTCTAGGTTGCACTTTTAGTTGTTAAATTTTGAGTTTTGTTTCACTTTAATTCCTAAGTTTCAAAATAGTACATTGTTAAAAAAAAAAATTCAAAATATTGCAATTTTACCATTGAATTATTTCAATTTGATCTCTAAATTTCGAGATTCACACTTTTAAACCTCAATTTTTTACTCAATACTCACTTTCAATCTTTGACGTCAATGTTTATTAATTAATTTAAAATAATAATGAAGTGAACTTTTAAATTTAATTTTAATAATGATGAAAAATAGTTCAACTTGTTGGAGATTTGTTGATTGTCTCTATATTTTTCTAAGGCAGTTTCTGGTGATTTTACAGTTGTCACAAATGAAGTCTTAACATTTGCTGTAGGTGTCTAGTTCCTGCATAATATTTTATTTTCATAATCTAGAATTTATAAGTGCAAATGTATATTGTTCGATATTTTTCTTATTTATGGTGCAACCTTATTTTCACAAAAGATAAATATTTTCTAGAAATTCTTTGCTTAATTGGACACGATTTTTAAAAGAAGAATAATGACTCTCTTTTAGGGTTGCCACATTTGTCCATCATGAGAGTGTTTATTCTTTGTGACCGATTGTGCAACATGGTGCTTTGATTTTTGCTCACTTTATTCCACTGTGCATATCCATTGGTTGAACCATTCATGAACTTGAAGATAACTTAGGGGGAGCTTAAGACTTCATTATTGAGAATGGATTCTCGATCTTAAGATGAGTTTGATACTTTAATTCAGATAAACGATTCTCAGTTATAAAGCAAGCCTAAAACTATTGCTTGAGGAGGAGTTCTCCATTAGGGGTGGTCATTCAAACCACAAAAACCGGACCGAACCGAACTAAAAAATCAATGAAATTGAAAAATGCGGTTCGATCCGGTTTGAAGAAATTTTGAAACTGAAATAATTCGGTTCAGTTCGATTTCACTTTTGAAAACCGAATTTGAAACCCAATCGAACCATTTTTAACTAATATATATAAAAAGTAAAACCGAATTTAAAATCAAACCACTTTTAATTTAAAGAACAAAATCGAATTTAAAACCGAACGGAACCGAACCGTTTTTAATTAAAAAAAAACTGAATTTGAAACTGAAAGTGGTTCGGTTCGGTTCGGTTTGAACCAATAAATCAGTTCGATTCGGTTTCACATTTTAAAAAATTCGGTTTGACTACCAAACCGAACCGTTTCCACCCCTATTCTCTATCTTAGGGGGAGCCTAAGGTGAAAAGTGATTGGAAAGATAACTTCGAGAAGAGAGAGAGTCTCTTACACTATGAAATGTCAAAGTGTCAATCACTAATATTCAATAACTTAGAGGGAGCCTAAGTTCATTCAGAGAGGGAGTCTTGCATTTAGGGGAGCCTAGGTGTTCATTAAGTTAGGCTCTGCTTGAGTCACTGTAAAAGTCGTTACTTTACGGATAAATACTACATTGTAAATGCTTGACTTATTAATATAGTAGATTATCTTTCATGGACACACCGCTCTTCAAACGTAGATGGTTTATCGTCAAACTGGGTTAACAAACTCTATGTTCCCTTTACTTGTTTTTCTTGTCGTTAGCTTGTTGTTATTACAATTTTTATCAGTGCTTTCCATTTAACTTACGTATTTCAAGTGAGCGGTCATCCTATCGCTTTTCACAATTTAATTAGTTATAATTTTCTTAAATTAACGTATAGATATTGTCACTCAAGATAGAGAGTGAGCATTTAATGAAAATCGAGGTTAAGAGCATAAATCTTGAAATTTAAAGGATCAAATTAATATAAAACTCAAATCTCAAGGTTATTGTAACATTTTAAAACCTAGAGACTAAATTGAAACTAAATTCAAAACTTAAAGACTAATAGCATAACATTTTTAAATCTATAAATAAAATAAAAACTACATGTACTACGAAAAGTATTTCCTGAATATTAATATTACGTAGTAACCTACATCAAAAAGTTGATTAATATATCAACCATTAATTATCTATAGAAAATGAAATAATAAATTTTATTCAAAGCTATATATATGAATTTAAATAGATTTTTAATGACAACTAGAGACCTAAAGGAGGAAAGTTACAAACATAAATTTTACATCAAAATTTAGCATATATATGATGGGTGTATATAAAAAGAACCTAGACACAAGTTGATGGATTTATTGGAGTTAAAAGTCATAATAGTAATACCTCGAGCGATGAACAAGATTCTTAATTAAATCAAGAATATGTTTGGTTTTGATATCTTCGATTAAAAAAGTATTAATAATAAAAATAAACTCTTCTTTTTCTAGTTCAAAACTATATAGTAAAAAAATCGACCAACAAGAGTAAGTTGTAGTCTAAAATAACAATATTATAATGATCTCAAAGCCTCTAACCCTAAATTAGGGTTCAGATGGTTCTAAAGAGATAATAAAGTGAAAGGTGGGTTATATAGTGAAGTTGGTTCTAAACCAATAACTTTCTTCCTTTACCTAAAGTTCTTGAAATTATAAAATTAATTAGAGATTCGGCATAATCTGACATAATCCCAACAATGCTGTAATGACCAAGAACTTTGTTTATCAACTTCTCTTAATTTTCTTTCAACAAATATGTACATTTTGCTTAGGATGCTCATTAGCTTTCACAATTTCTGAGTTAGGTTGAGTCAGAAAATATTTTAAATCCAATTAAATTATAAAAATAATTTAGAAATTTAGTAAAATTAAAATAAATATATGTATATCATTTAAATATTTTGTGATTTCATGATAATTCGATTGGTTTGGTTCAACCCAAATTAATTTTTAGGCTAACCCCAAAGTTAATCTAACCTATAAAGTTTTTAGTTATTTAAACCAAATCCAACATAAATATATCGATAATCCAACTCAAATCGTACGAATTAAGTTGGATTGAATTGATTGAGTTCTTCAAATCATCGATATTTTTTACCACTCTAAATTACATATCTTAATAATTTATAAACCCTAGCTCATATATTGTTTTCATTTCTTTATTTAAAAGCTAAATCGAAGTCTTGCTATTCTACCATCCAAGATCCAAACACACACATCAATAATCGATGTCCCTAACTTTTAAGTTTTGTTTTGATTAATAATAATATTTGCATTTAATACCAATCTGCTGAGGCATGAATCTTCCCCCCTTGATTACATAAACATTAGCATAAAAAGAATCAGACCCATAATCGAAGAACATGGTTTATTAATTAATATTCTAATAACACTCATCAAAATGGATTAATAATTTTTGGAATTAGCCCTTTTAATAAGCTATAGATCTTTCTAGTCTCAACTTCAACTTGATAATTCTTTAATTAACTTAACTTACATGGCTCTCTTCAGTTCATAACATAATCATAATTAATTAATAAATGTAATCAGATTTTGAACATCAGGAAGTTTCGTGTGACGAATAATTAACATAATTGATGTGTACTTTAGCTGGCCTGTTGCATTCTTTTCTTTTTTTTTTTCCTTTTTTTAATTTTTTCTGTCTGTCCTTGTCTCTTTGAGAGACTGACATAATGTATAATTAAATTTATACACAGCTTAATTAATTTTTATCATTGAAATGATATTTGTTTTGTCCTGTTTTTAGGTTTAGTCAATATTAATTATTGTGTAGAACAAAGAGTTCACACAAATTTAAAAAACAAAGAAACAAGCTTCCCCACGCATGCTGCCAATTGTCTTATAGCCCATGTGAATTAAACACTAATTTAATTTAAATTGCATCATTTGGATCCATTTAGCTCGATTTTTTAGATTTGATATTAAGCAAAACTCCAAATTCTGTGTTAAATTCAATTAATTTTATGAAGCATTTGGTCAAAGCAAAGTGGGATTGAAACTTGCAATTCCATTCAGAGCTCCCCTTTAATATTTACTATTATTATTATTATTATTATTATATACAAAAATATAAAATATTAATGGTCTCACAGTTAACATGGAGTAAAATTTAAAGAATAATTTGTATATACCGATGATCAAATCATGTCTACTCTCATCAAATTATTATTATAATAATCCAATTTTTTTTTTTTTTTTTATCAAACTATATACCATAATTAAAGTGATTTTTTGCTTCAATGTTCTTTTTCAAAATTGATGTTTCAATATCTTCTATGTTATTTCTCCATCTAGCTCTTTTTTTGTTTTGTTTTTTTTTAGTGATATGTACTCTTTTTTTGGGATAAGTTAGAGACCTACACTTAAATAGAAATAAATAATTGTTTTGATGGAACCTTATCCTTTACCTCCATTATCGATTGTCTATTTGACTATATTGAACACATTTCAATTATAATTGAGTAATAGTGTAGTTATAAGAAAAAATAATTTTAAAAAATTAAATAGTCTTTTCCATGTTTCTGTCACTAAACATAAAAATAAGTTTCTATTTGTTGTCTCTTAAGCGTATACGCTCCTTTTTTTAGATTGGAAGCTCAATTTTTATATTCTCATTTATTGTACTACACAAAATTAAACTATATTTTGATCTGATTTTTTAATGATATGAATTAAATAATTACAAATTTAAAAATATTGATACTAAATTATTACCAAGTGTTAAACTGTAGAATTAAAATTAATGCTTTGTACGTTAAATCATTTACTTCAATGAAAGTGCTGTTTTCTTTTTTTTCTTTTTTTTTTTTTTATAAAAAAGATAATTGTTAGTCTATCGAAAATGTTATTTATGGCGAGTTTGACGCACTTTCATATTTAATTATTTTTTATTTAGACATATTTAATAAAAATGATTACTCTTGCGTTAAATTACATTTTCTTAAAAGTGATTTTAATCATAAGTTGTTTCACTATACTACATCTAAAAGTGATTCTACAAGATATGAAGTGATCATTCTATTTTACTAAAAAAAAATGATTCTAAACCAATTTGATTATTCAAAAAATGATTATTATTTGTTAATTCAAACACATTTTGTTTTATTTTTATTTGTTTTGATTTAATAAGAGATAGAGTTGAATGTTGAATCATTGATCTTTAAAATAATAATTGATACATTTATCTCCTGAGTCATTCTTGAATTAACATACACACTTTTATTAATTTCTAAATCGTGACTGATTATTTTTTAAAATGAACAGTGGTGTACATCTTTTTTAAGAAAGATATACATCTATTTTGAATAAAAACTTTGGACGTTTGAAAGATCTAGAAAAATTTGAACGTAGTAAGTGAAGTACTATGATAGTATGATACTCTACTCCTTTATTTAAATTATTATATTTTCTTTGTATATATTTTTTTTAAAGGCAATGATTCTATCCCATACATATCACTTTATGTTACATAATAAGAAAAATAAAAATGATTCAATTAAAAAAATTGACCCCTAACAAATTTAAATGGCATAAAGATAAGTGTAACCGAGATAAATACCAAAGTTATTTTCTTTCTTTTTATGGTAGTGGTCCCATCTTATTTTTATAAAGATGGTGACATGACAATCCAATTGTTTCTTTTTCTTTTTCTTTTTCTTTTTTTATAAATAAAAGAAAAGAACAAATCTCATTATCATTTAAACAAACAAACAAAGAAGAGAGCAATGAAAAACGATGAGATATATTGAATTAAGCATTGAAGAAAAGCAAACTCCCTTTTTTGGCCTCGAAATGTTATTCATTATTAATTATCTTAAACAAGGAAATTAAATTAAATTAATTAAATAAAAATAAAATATGTAATTAGAAGTAGGTTTCCTTGATCACCGACACCTTAAAAAATAGGAATCATAGAAGATAGGACTTAGGAGGAGGTTGTTCACTAAAAACAGATAGCGACCACACATAAAATAAAAATCTCCAGCCTTTTTTTCTTATTGAATTCATTAACTCAATTTCCTAAAAAGAGAAAAATAAATAAAAAAATTTTACGAATAGAAAAAATGTCAAATTATTTGGAAAAATAGTAAAAAAAAATACTGATAAATTTTTATCCATATCTATCCTCCTTATAAAAAAATTAAAATTGTGTTATTTTCCATAAATAGTTTTTTTTTTTTTTTGGAAAATCTTCCAAAAGTAAACAAAAAAATATATTTATTTAAAATATATAGATATGAAATGGGTGGTTGGAAAACAGATTCTGGCAATGGGGTGGCAGGATTCTAGTTGATGAACAGCCAAATACAGTAAAGCTCCGAACAGACGATTTTCTTTTTCTTTTTTTTTTTTAATTTAAATTTTAAGATTTAACATCAGTTGTCGTTTTGTTTATTTTAATTTGAATAAAATTTTTAGTATTTCCTTTTGTCAGGACTTTGTGTATTGTAAACTGTAAAGTAAAAGTAAAGGCCTTATGTTGAGTCCATATCCATATGCCAAAAAAATTGTTTAAAAAATATTTATTTGAAATTAGGTGTAAGAAAACAATTGAGTCAGTCCAACTGCAACAATGCCACAGCAAAAAGAGCCAACAACTCACGAGGCGCCCAATAACCTATATTAATTCATTCAAAAAATATATATCTTTTTTATTCTTAAAATTTAAAATATTATACATTTGGGTTCCATTTTATAATAATTTCGTTTTTATTTTTAGTTTTTAAAAATTAAATCTATTTCCTTACTTTTCTTTAAAATATTCGAAATTTTAAAATAAAAATAAGTGTTTAAAAACTTTTTTTTAGTTTAGAATTTGTCTTGATTTTAAAAATTAAGGATAAAAAGTAAATAAATTTAGGGATGGAAAGGGTGCTTGTAGGCCTAATTTTAAAGAAATAAAAACTAAAAATCAAATGGTTACCAAACGAGACATTTGTTTTTAAATATTGAGTTTATTTCAATTTAATTTCTCATAATGTTACAATTTTGTACTTGATATTTAAGTTCGATTTCAATTTGATTTCTAAGTTCAAGATTTATACTTTTAACTTTGCTTCTTTATTAAATGTTCATGTTCAGTAATCAATATCAATATTTATTAAATAATTTTAAATAATCACAATGTTAAATTGAATTTGATTTCAATAGTGATAATAAAAATAGTAAAACCTAATTAATTATAACCCTTTTATTTTTAAAAAAATAATTAATAGACACAAAAAAGTAAATTTTTAGTGAAAAATTAAAGTTAAAAGTGTAAATCTTGAAATCTGTAGTCAAATTAATATAAAATTCAAATATCAAAGATAAAATTATATTATTTTGAAACTTAGAAGTTAAATTAAAATTAAACTCAAAACTTAAAAATTAAAAAGTTTACTATTTTGGAGGTTATGGAAAAAAAGCTATTATTTTCTTAATTAATTAATTTCCAAGTAAATATTGCCTTTTCTTTTTAAAGTTAATAATTAAAAAAATAATAATTCGGCATCTTACTTCTGTTTGCCATAATGACTTTGAAATGCATTAAAATATCTGGGTTTATTTTATTTTATTTTTGTAATTAATTTCCACTAAAAATTTTGACCTTAAATTCTTTCTCTTGACGTCTGAGTTGTGCGTCTATTTAACCCTCCTCATCCTCTGTTCTCTCTCCTCATCTTTCTTTCGTGAGTTCATATCCTCTGTTTCAGAAAAAAAAAAAAAATGGCATCAAAACGCCAGAGGAACGAAGGAGAAACAGAGGAACTAAGGGATGGGGAAGAGCTAAAACGCCAAAAGTCATACAACCAAATCCTCTCCCTTTTAGAAGAAGAAGAAGAGGAAGAAATTGAAGATTTATCCTCAATCATCACCACACTCCAACAAGAAATCTCTTCTCCAATAATCCAAACAGAGGCAGATGTTGGAATTGCAGACTCTGTTTCTCTACAAGATTACTCTTCTTCTTCTTCTTCTTCTTCCTCTGTAGCTAATTCCCCTAAATGTATGAACAAAGAGGAATTAGAAGAAGAGGGTGAAAGAGAGAAGGTTATGAGACACCTTCTGGAAGCTTCGGATGATGAACTTGGGATTCCAAATGGGGAATTTTCGGTGGGTGAAGGAGTGGATGGAGTGGCTTTAAGTGATGCGTTATGGGAGTTGGAAGATGAGGCTGCTAATTACTACACCTTGTTTCAATCCCAGCTTTTTATGTAGTCTTCTTCTTCTTCTTTCTTTTTTTTTTTTAATTAATTATGGAACCATATTGTAGGAGTAAATTCAATGTTAGAAGAACAATTCAAAAAAATGGGGGAAAAAACAGGGGATTATTATATTGATTGGAAGAAGACTTGAAGCTCATCATCTCTGATCTAAAGAAATGGGAAGAGTACTCTGAATTTCAATCATTTTAGAATGAAATGAACAGTTCAACATCTCTTTCTTTTCTTTCAATTACTTTCTTTTTCTTTCAAAGAAATAAGCTTCTGCTTTGTGAGGGTTTATGTTTACATCCCAAACCACCGGCCGTCAACAAAAAAAAAAAAAAAAAAAAAAAAAACGTAGGGATATTTGGGACAATGAGTTAGATATTATAATCTTAAATTATTATAGTTGAGTTATGATAGTTTTCGTTTGAGGTGTAGATTATTTTAGTTTAGATTATAATAGTATGCGCTTGAGGTGTAAACTATTTTAGTTTGAGAAGAAAATAATAACGATAGAAAATAATAAATATTATAGTAAATAGAGGTTTTGAAATAGTATTGGCAGTAACTAATTAGAAGTTTTGAAATAATTATTATATAGCAAGAAGTGGTTATTATATTTTGATGATAACTCTTGCACCAAACGTCCTAATAAACTTTTTCGGCTTTTCCAATGGTTACCTATCTTTTTCAACTCATTTTAATTACAAACAAAAATATTTAAAATATTAAGTGTAGTTGAATAATGGGGCGATGCACCCAATTTTCCTTTTTTTAAAAAAAAAAGAAAAAAAAATATTCTTACTTTTGGTCTATGATGGATGAGATCTATCAAAATGAAAGGAAAATTTTAGGTCAAGTCTTCATTTTATTCTCTTAATTTGAACTTTTGCTAAAGATATTAAGTTTTAGTCTTTCCACTTTGAAAATGTGTCTAATATACTACAAGTTAAATACTCGTAGTCTTGAACTAACGAGATTGGAGGTTTCCATTCTCTCCCCTTATTGTCAAAAAAAATAAAAAATAAAAATAAAAAAAATAAACCTACCCCGAATTTAATAATAATAAAAAAAAGTTTTCCACCATGGCTATCTACTTTTCTTTTCTTTTTAATACAATAGGATAGTGAGAAGAATCAATCACAAGCTTTTGATCTCCAAACACAAATCAAATATCAGTTGAATTTATGTTCGTTTCGATCACGATTTATATCTACTTAAACATTTATCTATCAAACAATTGATAAGAATTAAACCTAACTAAATTGGTTATATTATATAATTTTAAGGACTAGTTGCATAAATAGAATTCAAGCCCAAAATAATTATAATATATAGTACAAATGGTAAAAATAATTGCATATATATAACAAAAAAATGGTTAAAAGAATAAAAAGCTACATGCCTAACCACCATTTTGCCCGCTTCTTCCCAATTTTCTCAAATTGAAAGCTACCATTGATAGCAGCTATCGATGATAGCGACTGATAGCTGCTACTGCTGATAGTTGCTATCAATGATAACTTTCAATTTGAGAATATTTATATAATCTTGAAATATTAGCTTTTAATTTGCTATCAGTTATTAATGACTATCATTGAAACACTTTCATCAATTGGAATCAATCTTGAAATATTAATAGTTAAGGCTATAAGTGGATGTAGTTATCAACATTGAAAAAAAACTAACAACTTTGAAAGATTGAGTTATACCAATGATGGAAAACTATTAGTCGATATTAGTGATAGTCACGATAGAAGATTATCAGTCAAAACCAACCCTTCTTCGTTTGATTTTGTAAACAAATACTACTGTATACAAATACATAAATATTTCAATTTGTGTCATTCATTTTTGGGCCATCTATGCCATTTTTTCAAGTTTATTTTCTGATAGACATCATACTCTTTTAAAGTCTTACAAAAAAGAAAAAAAAACTATTGGCTTGTTGATATTGTTCACATTTCTCATTTTTTTGATAAATAAACTTTTTATAAATATTCTCGTTTCTTATTTCAAATTTTTAAGATGGATAAAAGTAGTGTTTTTAGTTATTTATTTATTATTTTTTGTGGGACTTCCAATTGATTATTTGAAATGAAAATTTCAGTTGTATTAAAATTTTCCTGTATTAAAGATATTTCTATTCCAAAGGAGAAAAAAAAATCTATCTCGTTATAGTTATTTGATAACTATTTGATTTTACGATAGTTTTTATATGTGTTTCAAAGAAATATTTGAAGTATACACAAATATTAATAAAAACAAAATTTTAAACACTACTTTATATCGGTATATAACGTTCAATTAAAATTAAAATGGAGATTTTCAAAAATAAAAAAAATAAGACCTAAAATATGTAAAATTTTAATTTTTTTTTTTTTTTTTTTTTTTTTTTATAGAAATTGGTAGAAGTCTATCGTTGAAAATTTTTCATATTAGAATAATAATTTACCAATTTTATTTTCTTTAGAAAAATAATATTGAATTGATCCATCAACCTTTCAAAATTAAGAAAAAGACTTTGAAATCGAATTTTACATTTGAATATAAATGACCAAATCATCACTAAAAAATGAGGAAACCCAACCGAAAACGAACGGAAAATGACTACACCACCCAATTCAAACAAGTTGAAAGATTTTTTTTTAAAAAAAAACAAGAGAAACATTGAAATGATGTAGAACCAAATCAACCAATACTAATTGAGTCTTGATATTGATTGTTTTAATTATTTATTTGTTTATTTATTGTGGCTTGAATCTTCTAAAGTCTTAGACCCTTAATCTAGAGATGAAAACAACGTAATAAATATTTAAAAATCAAATAGTTACCTAAATTGAACCTTAATTTATGAATTTAAAAAGTTTACATTTATTATTTGATGTCCAAAATCTAAATCTTGATATTCTCGTTGTTGTATTATTAAAAAAAAAAAAAAAAAAAAAAAAAACTAATATTCTCAGTAAAGATTATGTAACATAAGTATAAATAAGTATAATAGTAATATAGAGAATTTACATTACACAGAAAAGGTTAATCATTAAAAAAAATACAATTAAAAAACAATTTGGTGTAGTCAAAAGTCAATTCCATTATATTCGAGTGCTTTTGAAGCCATCTTTCTGTCGATAAAGGTAAAAATGCAATGAGTCAATTATTTATTTTCTTTTCTTTTTTTATTACATATTGATATTATACAATTATCACTTTCTATTAATGAATTATTGTGGAAATAAATTACTAATCCATTTTCAGACACCTTAAATCATTGCAGCTTTTAATGGTCTTATTGGTTGGTCACTGCTCAGAATACTACTACCGCAAAATTTCGTCATACCAGAAAATTTGAAACTCGTAAAAAATACGAGAAAATTCATAGTTTCAAGGGACGTTTGTTTCACAAATTTTCTCATGTTATTTCATACAGATATTTAATATATTTATTTGTTTCACATTGTTAATCCATGAAACTTCAAAACCTATATCGTGAGTGTTTTTAATACCTTATAAAAATATGAGATTTTTATATCTAAGAGATTACTAGTAAAAATATAATTTATTTATTTAATAAATTAATATCAATTACTTAATTTTAATTAATTATTAAATATAAATATATTAATTAGACTTAATAAATTTCAATTAATATTTTATGATTAATGTTTTAGGCTATCTTAACCAGATGATTAACAATATTCTTATTAATTTATAATAATTTAATTATTTTTAGTAATTAATTTAAATTAATTAATTATGTTGGATAAAGGTTTAATATAAAAGTATTCATTTATTTTTATTTTTATTCATTAAATAATGCTAAATTTATTTGATGACAATAATTGATTTTTTATATTCAATTAAGTTATTATTTAATTTTGGTTTCCATATACAAATTTGGTAAATTGAACACGTATTTAACTTCCAAATATTGATTATCATACATATCTAAATACAGATATTAATTATCCCAGATATTCAAATCTCAAGTATTTAATATCTATACCCATAAAAAAATGTCTGCGATTTAAACGGGTCCTAAAAGATAAGTACACTACCATACTTTCTTTATAAGTTTCTTCGTTTTATTATCCACGTTCCACTAATATTTTCGAAAGCCAAATCAAAATTTGAAAATCTAAAAAAAAAAAAAGATAGTTTTCAAAAATTTATATTTAATTTTAGAATTTGATTAAAAATTTAAATACTTATTCAAGAAATATGAAATTTACGAGAAAGTAAGTATAATTAATTTTGAAAACTAAAATAAAAACAGTAGTTTTAAAAAATTATTTACTTTTAGAATTTAACTAAAAATTTAAATATTTTTTAAGAAAGGTAAAATTCATAATATGAATTATGAAATTTAAGAAAAAATAAATATAATTTCAAAAACAAGAAATAAAAAACAAAATCGTTAACAAATAAAACTTTTGATCTCACAAAATTGTTTTTGTTTTTTTATAATTGACTAGAAGTCAAGT
Organism: Benincasa hispida; assembly: GCF_009727055.1. Taxonomy (NCBI): domain Eukaryota; kingdom Viridiplantae; phylum Streptophyta; class Magnoliopsida; order Cucurbitales; family Cucurbitaceae; genus Benincasa; species Benincasa hispida. Next base: position 45,191,541 of record NC_052355.1, on the reverse strand, counting down.
ATTTCTTTGACGAAAGGTAAACCTCATATAATTAGAAAATTAAAGGATGCAACAATATATAAATTTCAAAAAATTAAAACTTAAGAAACGAAACGCTTCAATTGTTTAATCCTTTCTTTCATCCAGTCTTTAAGCTAATCTTCTTACCTAACTTGATATAGAATAATAGGTAGAATATTGCATGTGTATCTAAAAAATAAATGAATAATTAATATGGTATTATATGGAAAACCATATATCTTTCATAGCATCTTCTATAGTGCAAATGAAAAATTCTAAAAATGAAAGTTTGTTAATTGTACTGAAAATAAACCAATATATTTATAAATATAGTAAAATTTTACTATATATCTACGATAGACTACTATCTATGTCTATGTACATCATGATAGATTCAGATGGTAGTTTATCGCGGTCTATCGCAAAGTCGACTGTAATATTTTATTATCATTTGAAAATATTCTCAATATTTTTTCATTCAAAATTTTTTTCCAAATTAATAAGTTGATTTTTCTCATCAATATCATGTCTAGGGAGTTGATTGCGTTTAAAATTGAATAATAAAATAGAATTATTATATAAATATTATTTTTACTTTTCACTTTATTTATTTACCATTGTAATTCTACTACTATTATGAATAAATAAGAAAAATACTTGGCACGATGCAAAATTTTCATTTAATATATATACATATATAATTAGATGAGTTGCATAAAGATAAATATAGTCTAAGTTATACTCAAATTTCACTCTATGAATAAAGTGGTCCCCACTCTAATTGTGGTGGAGAACATTATTTTTTCTTTGAGTTAAAGAGGTCAAGATATTTATAATTTTTCATACAATTGAAAATTCAAACCTACACATCTTGTTGTAATAATTTTTTTTTTTAATGAATGAAATAATAATGTTAAAAAAATCAATTATTGGTCATGTTCAAAAAAAAAAAAAAAAAAATTGGTCGAGAAAATATCATAGGCATTTATAATATCCTCCACAATAAAATTGATGTATTTATTTGTTAATTGATTTCCTTTAGTATTCAAGTGGTTGCGAACAAAAGTTACTAATTTTCCATTTGAAATGATTAAAATAGGACAACGAATGACATTGCCTCCCAATCTAAAGCCTTGTGCCACCAAATTTATCGTCTAATTTTGTAAGGATTGTTGCAGGGATTTGTTTAGATTAATGTCAGGGGATCAAATTTTTAGCAAGGAATAAAGTTAATTTCAATCAAATATAATATTTTTTTCCCTAAAAAATTTTCGATGAAATTTCCATTTAAAGAACAATTTCTAATCAAAACTAATAGTATTTCATAAGCAAAAGATATATAATTAAAATGTTCAACAATAATTTTTATACTTTTAAATTATAATCTACACCATAATATTCAAAATGTGTATCAAAATAGGATTGAGACAGGGAGTTGATCCTCATCCCGTTACTCTCGTTTAGCCAACAAGTAGAAAATTTTAGTCAAGATTTTAAAACAATTTGAATATTAAAAAGAAAGAAAAAAAAAATGAACAAACTGTTTTCAAAACCAAAATTTTGAATAAATATTCATTAAATACAAAAAATGGAAAATTTTCAATTTTGACCCTAACTTTGTTGCATCAACTTGAATCTCAAACTTTTATATTCATCCACGTGAATCCTAAATGTCAAAAATTATTGTCATTTTTACCATCGGTTTAGTTTCCACTACTTTTTCTACTAATTAAATAAGAAAGTTCATACTCATTGATTAAATTCAATCAACATTTTGACTCTAATACCATTTTTTCTAAAATTTTATAAATTTCACATTGTGTTTTAATTCATTGAATGTTAAAAGAGAGTATTTTGTTTCAAGATATTAGAAGAAAAACTTATTAGTAGAAACAACAATTATTATATTAACACTAGAATATTTATCTTTGTTTGAGGTGTAATTCAACCAAATTAAAAATTTATGGTTAAAATTGATAAAAACTTCACAAGTTCAGAATCTAAAATTGATTTTTTCCCAAGAAAAATTAGTATTATTTAATATATAGTAATTTTTTATATGTCGGATGAGAAAATCAAACCTCTAGCTTTGAAATTAATTATACAAACACCTGACTTATAAATTTCTAACTTTGGGAGAAACCCGACACCAAAAACCGACCAGAAAAAGTGTGCGAAATCCTACTGACAGTCGGTCAGTTTTGTCAATTTTTTTTGCCAAGCAAAGTCAAAGTAAATAAAAATGAAAGATAGATATGAAGTATTATGGTTAGGTTAACATAATTTGCAATTTTTTTTAAAATTTATATCATCCATTTTTTTATGAAAAAAAAATATTTCAATCATGTAATGAGCTTGAAATTTAGGTAAAAAGGGATAACAACACAAGACCTTAATAAATGCCCTAAATTTCGTTTTTGTCCAGCTTTACTATTATTTTTAAAAAAATGTCCAAGTGGCTTCTTATTTACACAAAAATTAGGGTCTAATTACCTTTTTATCCTCAGCCTATAATTAATTATACATATTTTAAAAAGAAAACTCAAAAGTTCCCTGGACTCACGTGCAAGATTTTTTTCAACCAATTTTTTTTCAAAATTCCCACTTATCATCTCTATCTCTCATTCTCTCCATCTTCCCAACAAATTTTGATGGTTAGGATTTTTGATTACTTAAATGAATGTGATATAAATGAAATTTATGATATATATTGTGATTTATGTCGAACAATAAGCCAATATGAGATTTATATATTGTGGTATATCTTATATATTCGTTTATACTGATTTATGTTGAGCATTGGATTAATCTCTTATTTATAAATTGTAGAATTTTTTATATATTGGTTAAAATATTTTCAAATACCTAACAAAATGTTTTAAGATATATTTAAAATAACCATGAATCCGTCATAAAAACCAATAAGTTGATAGGTAAAACCAACGTAAATAGAAAATAAAATTTTATTAAATGCATTTTCTCTTCTGGATTAACCAAAACAATAAAATCTCAACAAATAAATGCATTTTCTCTCTTCAATATCAAGAGTTCTTTGTAAATATGAAAAATTTCTCCTAATGCCACATTCTCTCTCAAATTAGACAAAATAATAAAATCTTAATAAATAAATGCATCTTCTCTCTCCAATATCAAGGGTTCTTCGTAAATATGAAAAATTTATCTCCGTGCCACATTCTCTCTCCAATCGCTCACCACATTCAAATGTATTCTAGCCCAAAAAATCTTATATACGAAAATATAAAAAAGTTAGGACTATTTATGAAAATAAATTTTGAAAAGGGATTAAATTTATAATATTCTCGAAAGAAAATAATAAATTAATATTAAGGCAATAGATTGGACTTAGATTGATGATAGTGGACTTACTTTTATACTTATCTTTTAGAAAAAAAAATTAAAAAAATAATATTTCTATACAACGATCGATCAATTTTCCAAATTTTTTATATGAAAACTGAAAACCAACCAATTCCTACCTTAATTCAGTCGGTTTCAATCAGTCAGATCGATTTTCGACACCTTTATGTTCATTTTAATGTCAATTGAGTTATACACATTTAGACATTACATTAAAATTTAATTAAAAGTAATATTGATGATTGATTAATTGAATTAAATCACTAAAAACATTCAGTACTATAATTAGAATATTAAAAATTAATAATAGAATTTTATAGTAAATAGTTAAAATAATATAAAATAATAATGGTAAATGTGTTCAATGAAATTTAACAATTCAAAATAAAATGTATTTAAACTAGTAATGATTAATGATATTAATTAGTTCATTAATTATGCTAACCTTTTATTGTACATCTTCTCCTAGAAGGTACTAGAAAATATGTCCGATGAGTTTGAAATTTTCATGGATAGTAATATCATGAAAAATACAGAGTCGAAAAACGAAACAAAACAAACCCTCACTCAAAAGAAGAGTGGGCGTGGGATTTTTTTTTTTTTTTTTTTTTTTTTTTTTATCAAGAAAAGACATATGAATTTACTTGACACACAGCTGATGCAGAAGTATCCTGCATTGCTACAGAAATTCGGTTGGAACCTGTAGAATAATACTACATCCTTTATGTATATACATAGAAAGAGAATAAACACTACTGCTCTAACTTTGTCAGCATCAGTTGTGGGAAGAATCCTCAACTCAAGCTCATTGCAGGCCATGGGTTTATCCCGGCGGCAGGGAGAGCGGGTCGAACAATTGGAACACGTTTCACAACTGAAAAGGCTTCGTTAAGACGAGCAGCTTGACTCATTAATGGAGATCCCTTCTGCAAGTAGTAATTATCTCAGGAGGTCAATAAATATCATCTAAACTTCAAAGATATGTATATATATATATATATAAAAGAAAAACAGAAACAAAATGGAAACCCCAAGAGAGTACTCAACAAAAGAGCACTTGAACAAATGGAGAAGCTAATATCTCCCTCAAAACTAAGCTACACTAAAAAGTTCTTTATATATATATATATATAATAAAATAATAAAATAAAACAACAACAACAAAAAAAAAAAACAAACAAACAAACAATCAAACCAACCAACCAATATTACAGCATAGCGTGATAATCTTGATTAATATTTTAGCACATCAATGAACGGAGATGACACCGACAGTTTGATGCCCGACCACCGAGCCTGTCAACCCAAACAACTAAATCCCACCACTCAGCACTAACAACGAGCCTGGGAGACGTTCTATTAAGCTTGATTCACATATCACATTATAGAGAAAAATACTGGATTTTCACCCAAATTGTTAAGATACCAAGTAAGGGAACCACAAATATGCAACACAATAAACCCAACACCTACAACTTCCAGAATTTCTTCACATTGTGTAGCAATTTATTACTAAACCCAACACTCAAATGGTTATTATGAGAAAAGTGCAGTACCATACCATAAAGAACAAAAACAATATCATCAGGCAAAAGAGAATAAACAAATTCAAACAAAGAGTGTCAAAAGTTCAGCATCTCTTTCTCTTTGCCTTATGTATTCTTACGGAATTTACCTTCTCATCCAAGATAACCTTCAAATGTAAGCTCTGGCTCTTCCTCTTCAATTTGTAGAGCTTCCTTCCTAGAATAATGAAACCCATCAAAGCAGCCACTACAGAGTATGACCAGACAGGGCTTGCCTTGAACAAGCAGTACTTCAAGACCTCAAATGGAACCTTCCACCAAATTACTTTCCTCTTATCTCCAACCTTACTGCCAGATTCTGCATTGACTTTTGTTTCTTCAACTTGGAGATTCTTGTCCTCCTCCAACTGCTCTTTCCTTTTTTCCAACTTCACTACTTTTAGGCCACTTTGATCAATATCCCCACTAGACTCAGACCACAAATTGCTCCCATCCTTACTTTGAGATTGAATTTCATCAATTTCTTCAAAAGCTAATTCAATATTGGGATCAGAGCCATTGATTTTGCTCTCATGGGACTCTAAACTTTCCAACTTCTGAATCCTACCACTCAATTCGTCATCACCTTGCAGAAATTCTGCGATTCTGGACTCAGTTTTCGAATTGGGTTCGTTAAATTTATGCTCATCGGACTTATCACTACCAGAATCAGACCATATTTTCCCCGAATTTACCCGATCATATCTATTTTCCGAACTCGGATCAATCCAACTAGGATTATCCGATTCGACTGAACCCTCCTCTTCGATAAGATCACACTCAGGTACAGTTTTCCCTCGCCGTCCCTGATTATCAAGAGAGAAATAGTCGGATTTGATTAGGGAATTGGAATCGGACTGACCTTCAAATCCCCCAAAATGGGTAAACTCGGCCGGAGTTGGGGAAGTTTCGGGGTTCGAATCATGGAGCAGCACTTCCCAATCCTGAAACTCAGCTCCCACTGATCCTTCCATGGCGGCCAGCACCGAAGTTCCTCAACCCACAAACTGAAACGAAAAAGGAAAAAGCACAAGAAACAGCTTATACTCCAACCAGCGAAAACACAAAAAGAGTAAAGACCCCAACAGAAATGGAAGGGAAAGTAGTAAAAAGAAGATCCAACCCACTGAGAATTTAAGAAAACCGATGAACCCCCGAAGGTAATCTGACCCAACAAACCGGGATGTTCGAATTCGACTAGAGAGTATCAAAAGGCAGAGGCGCAGGGGAAGCAATGTGGAGGTGAGAACAGGGGATTAGGGTAGGGTTTGACACACAGGCAAATTGAAGCTGGTGGACAAAAAGACAAAGGAAAGAAAATGGAAGATTGGTTCGGGTTTGGATGAACTCGCCGCCAGTGTCTATGTATTCTAAAACACCCAATTCTTACGTCACCTATATTTCCTATTATTGGAGACTTTTTGAGTTTTAAGGAGGAAAACAGAAATGGTTCTCTTTTCGCATATCAAACATTTTTCTCATTCATTTTTGAAGAGTTCAAATTTCTCACTCATGATTGTTTTGGTTGAATTATGAATTTGGGGGACCTAACTTGAATTTTATCTTTATATTGTTTTAAACGTTTTAATTTGGTTTGTATTGTTAAACCTACGTGTTTGACTTTAGTCAATGTTCTTAAAAGAAGTCCAGCGTTTCTTACCAACCAAAACCTACCTTAAAAAAAAAAAAAATTAAATAATAATAATAATAAGAGGGTTACAGAAAAGTCTAACAAGTTTAAATTAACAATATTTAGATCTGATTGATAACGTTCTCGTTTCTCGTTTCCTATTTTTTGTTTCTTTTTACTGAATAATATGTTTGATAACTATTACTATTTCTTTCAAAAAAAATAGAAACAAAATTTTTTTTTGATGACTATTTCTTATTTCTTGTTTTTTTCAGTTTATTTTTAACAATATAATATAAAAGGAAAATATATGTCGTACATTAAATATAGAAAAGATATCATCAAAAGTTTATGTATCTAGTACAAGTAATTTCCTAAGAAAACTAAATGCAATAACAAATTGTATCATATTCTTCATATGTTACTCACATTTGATAGACATTGTCATCTCTAACTCGAGTTATTAGTCTTACATGATGTCAAGTTATATCCAACTTAATTATATTATTATGTAAATGTCATCGTTGTAAAATATTAAAATTAAACTAAACGAATGTCTTAGTCGACAAAATTTTAATATATTACAAAAGTCTACTCAATTTTAAATATATTAAAATATTAGAATTAAAATAATATATAAACGTGTATATTACAAAATTTGATAATCAAAAGTTGAAATATATATATATATATAAAATTAGTAACATAATGAAAATTAAAATAATTGTAGAATTTTAAAATTCAAAATAAAAATATCTATCTTAGGACTTGAATACACAATCAAGAAGTGGAAGGAAATTGTAGACATTCAAAACTACTCAGGTCAAATATGCATTTTGTTAAAGAAAAAAAAATTAATATAATACGAAAATGGAATAAGGTGTAGTTTCTCAAAATTTATCATTTTTTATAAACATTTTTCAAATCTTAAAAACAAGATACGAAAACGATTACTAAACAAGTCCGTTTCTTAAAAAATGAGAATAAGAAATAACTAACAAAAAATAAGAACCAGAAATAGCAAACAGAAAATGAAAATGTTATGAAACAAAATGAGCATGTGGGTTAAGAACCATTAAAAGGCCACAAGAATTACTCTCTTAAGTAATTAAAATTTACTTTTCATCATCTCAGAAAGCGTGCGCAAAGGATTTGATTTTTTCTTTTTTCTTTTTTTATAAAAAAACATTTGTTGTTCTTAAAAGTTACCAAACAGTTCAAAAACTACAAAATTAGCTAAAAATTATTCGATCTATAATGGTCTATGAACAAGTAATAAATTAAAAATCTTAAGAAAAATATCAATTTATAACTATACAAATCTATCGATTTAAATCTGCAACTTTGGTCGGTGCATCAATATTAGGATATAAACGATAACTAAAATATCATCAGCACGTACATCGACTTACAGCTCCAGAATCATCTTTTCAATACAATATGGATCATACATTAGATTTCGTTTCTCAACAGACCTAAAATGATCATTTATCAATTATTTCATTTCCCGCTTAAAACTTAGTAACAGTATAAATATGATCTGAATTAATGGTAGAGTAAGACAAATCCACATAACTTCCCTAAACTTTGTTAGTCTTTTATTATATTTTTCTTAATGAGAAATAAACTTGGCTAGTCAAAGCATCCATTTAAGTGCAAATCCCTCAAAAACATTTTACGAACCTTAAATTCATCAATTTACAAATAAACATTAGTGTTTAAATGATATTTATCCATATCTGCCGTATCTCTTGGAAAAGAAAAAAAATTTAATTTCAAGAACTCCATGTGCTGGCACTAAAACCTCGTAACGAACCAGATTCCCAATCAAGCAGCAAGATATAGAAGAAATCAACTCAATACATTCATGATGCGGAGGAGTTTTGATTAACCAAGTCCAATGATGGCAAGAAAACTATGGAAACTAAGTTCAAATAGTCCAAAATTGGAAACTAGTCCCACCACCAAAAAACAAACAAGATTTCTAAATGACAAATAATTAAAGCAAAACTTCTAAAGACGTAACATTCTCATCTATATGATGGAAAAGATTTAGCTGTAGGAAATAGGTCGTTGAGGTTAACCTCAGTTACCTTAGATCCTTGGCTAATCTTTACCGTCTCAGATGATGAGTTTTTTTTAGTCAGTAACTCAATCCTCATCTTCTTCATCCCCATCTCCACCAGCAGCCTTCTTGGCAGCTGCCTTCTGGTTCTTTCTCTTCACCCTTCCAGGGCGCCCACCTCCAAATGGACTAGTGAGAGAGAAGTCTATGTGCTTTTGAGAATCGACTCTCACCATGAAAGAAGGGATGTTAACCACTTGTCTCCCAACCCTAAAATGCACGGGACTCAAACGTTAACAAAGATGAAAACATTAACAATAAATGCTTAAGAGCCTACAGACATGTCAAGCCTGCTATCATCTTGCAAGAACTGTCCACCAACCATAAAGAATGCAAATATAGTGCAAATGCACTTAAAACAGCTAGTGAAAAAAAATACGAAGTTTAAAATTCAACATAAACATTAGTTGGATTCAATTATGCCCCGTATCATGTCCATAGTAGCTCTCCTGATGAGACATAAATTGAATATATACTTTCCACTATCCGATCATTTTTCAAACTCAACCTTATATTTTGACAATTGATTACGGAAAACACCACATATTTTGTTGCCAAATCATAAGAAAGAGGCAATATATGAAAATTCAGTTCATCATTTACCACTCACACCCTAAAAGTCTGAGCATAATTGAAACCAACAATCCACTCTATACGTAAGATATGTTGCACAACTTAAAAGCTTAAAAGATTAAACTTTTGAAATTGAAAGAGCACAAATGAAATCAACGGTATACTTTAAACGTATGGTAAATAAAATATATCTACAAAAAAATGTTGTTGATATACAGAGATCATGTATGAAAATAAAAGCCAACAATGAAGAATAATTCTTCTGAGAATAAGATAATGAAGCCACCCTACCTTATATGCCTCTGTCTGATGAGCACTCTAGCATGGTGAATAGATTTAGCCATTCCAGACTTGAATACGAGGGTTTGGAGACGACGCTCAAGGAAATTCTCGACAGTAAGAGCCAAAACATAATCGAGCTTGTTTTGACTCTCATCCAAAAGACCGTACCTGTTCATCCTCCTAAGCAAGGCCTCTCCCTCAAAAATCCTACGCGGATTCTTTTCATCAAGGGTTAAAAGCATCCTTGCATTATTACGGATTCGGCTCAATGCATATTGAACCCTCCAAAGCTCCCTTTTACAGCGAAGCCCATATTCACCGACAAGTTTAAGTTCTGCATCCAGACGTTCCTTCTCATAAGGACGTCGAGGTTTCTTGAAAGTCTTTCCATCTATAAAATGACAGATCCCACTATTCAATAATCACGGTTCTAAGAAAACATATTGTTGAACGAGCTACTATGTCATATGCTGAACTCCATAAAATGAACTGAAAACATTTGAAAGAAATGAAAACAGGAAGATCCTCCAGCATTATAAATTTAATCCTATGAATCTGAGACTCCATGATTTCTAATATGACTACCATGTAAACCTAAACAGACGTTCCTCCTTGGTTCCATCTAACCTAGCACTAACCGTGATAAATAGCAAGTCCAAAAACAACACAACCAAAAGAAAATCACAAGATAAATAGAAAGTCCAAAAACAAATGTAAATGTAAAGCGGATCTTTGGATGCGATAATAGAAAACGATGGATAGGCAGTTCCAGAAAGTAGCTGAGCTGAGAATACTTACAATTACGATAGAAGGAGACGTGCACCATGTTTGGTTCTCTGCTACGGCTTCACTCCCTGCCCTGCCGCCGCGCTCTCGATCGGAAGCCCTAAACACGAAAACAAAGAAGCGCCGAAGTGGAAGGAGGGTTCGTGGTGGATTTATATGAGTTCTTAAAAACCCTTGCCTGAAGGTTTGAGGCTGAGCCCTAGACGCAGCTCTGGATGGGGAGAGTGACGGCCCAATTAACATATGGGCTTTGCAGAAAAAGGCCCATTATGAGTCTGTTTCGGCCTTTTGACAGTGAAATCACGGGCTCTGCACTCTCTCAATAGCATTTCCGCACAAGTTTGGGACATCGCAATTTATGTATAAATATAGATCTTTTTTCGAAATTAGTAAAAAAAATTAAAAAGAGGGGTGAAATGGAGTGGATCTCACACTTGCTCGATTATCCAAAAGTATAGGTCTAAGTTTGGTCGAAGGGCAAACTTAGGGGTATAAAGACAATGTTTATGTCGTTGGTCGAATTTGCCTAATCTTCAATAATCAATCCGGTAGCCCTACACTTAAATGTGGTTTATTACATTTAAATTTAAGTTAGGCTTTGATCGTGTTTCTTGAGTCAGCTCATTGAATTAACAAATGTTCATTCTTAAATTTGATCATCACTTTTTTTTTAAATAGGTTATTCAAGAAAATATTTTGAATCTTCTATATTTTATTTATATAGTTCATTTTGTTTTTAGTAAGAGTGCAATTTTTTATTTGAAATGAACGATAATAAGTTTTCTACTATTGTTTTATTTTGTTGGACTATTAAACCCTTTTTATGACCGCTTTATATTGAAGAATACGGCAAAAAAAAAAAAAAAAACTCATTATTTTATATCATTGGAAACTTGAAGTAACTTCTAGTTTATCTCAATGTCGATTTTTTCATCCACGTATTGTTTATTATTATTATTATTAAAAAAAAAAAAACTTGAAACTTCTTCCCCGCTATCATTGCAATTGAATTTTACATAATATCACTCATAATAGTTCAAATTAAAAGAGTCGGACATGATTTGATAGGTTTCCTGACATACGGGCAACATGCACTCTCCTAGGCAAGTCCTTTTTCTTTGGCTAAATAATGGAATTCAAATAAATTTTTAGCTATATTTTTTCAATTGACCAGACGATGGGGTCGGTCCATCAAGGGTCATTTTTACTAAATTTTAGGTCTAATTTTTATTTGATTCCTAGTCAAATAATGTTTATATATGTAGTCCTTCAATTTTGACGTTTGATTTAATTTAGTCTCTAGATTTAAATGTTGCAATTTTCCTCTTGAGATTTTAATTTTGTTTCAATTTGGTCCATATGATTCAAAATTTACACTTTTAACTTCATTTTTTTCATTACAGTGTCTATTAACTAATTTAATATAATCATGAAGTGAAATTTTAGTATGATAAAAAATAGTGAAACTTAATTAATTTTAATTATTCTAAATTATTTTAAATTAATAAATAGGCATTAACATTCAAGATGTTGTGTGGGTATTTAGTAAAAAATTGATATTAAAAGTGAAATCTTGAAACCTAGGACCAAGTTGAATAAACATAGGGACCTCCTTTGTTTGGAGTAAGGCTTGTGAAGACAGTTTTCAGAATCTCAAACAGAAGTTGTTTTATGCCCTAGTTCTTATGGTACTAGATGGATCGAGAAGTTTCGTTATTTACAGTGACTCCTCCAAGAAATTGTTGGGGATGATGCCCTAAAGTCTCATGTCCTGTAGTTTGTAAACAGTTTCTACGAGCTTGTGATGTATAATATATGATATTTACTTCACTTCTTGACTTTGCACATTTGGTTGTTTTATTTGCTTTACCACAAACCAATAAACTAAAATCTTTGGTTGTCTTTATGTAACTTAAGCATGTATGTGATGACATACAAGTGGATCATGTCTTAAATGATAACCAAAATGGTCTGTAGTATATAGATATAGGAGGGAAACCTTATCCTGGTAACGCTACGGATGCGGCCCGCTTTGTGGAATAGTTACAAGTGTTGTGACTTGTCACAAATGGTCTGATCCTGATCATTCATGTAGGGGGCATGCGAGGAGGGGCGTTCTATACAAAGAGTTTGTATAAGATCTAACCACGAAGTGTTAATGTCTCGTTATATAATGTCGTTCATGACAGAGACTTCACTTCACTATGATGACCATAGGTAACATGACTTCAATCCTGAGTGAGTTGGGAACTCCTATCGTTAAGGGCGATCCTTTGATTTGTATGGGTGCGAGAGGCCAGGTCGTCAACTAAACCTACCATTTTAGGGATTCATCTGATTTGGGAGTTGAGAACTCAACTACACAAGATGGAATTCACTCATTCCCCAAAGTAGGGGCAAGTAGATAGATAGCTCCTTTAAGGGTTGATTCCAGAGCTTGAACGATGTGGCATCACATACCTTTTCATGGCCCGAGAGGTGATCACACATAGTTGGACTATGTTGTATTATTCATTAGAGGGATCAGTGGTACTTAAGGAGTGAGATGTAACTACAGGGGCAAAACGGTAAATTGGCCTGGCTGTACTTACGAGTAACTATGAAGGATTATCGTACTCATGATTGGTTATATCCGATGGACACAGAAATATATCTGTGGTAAGAAGAGTTTAGCTATCCATTTTTAGTGGAATGTCTGGCAGTTAATGAATGGTGGATCTCGTGGCTAAAGAGTTTAGTCAGCTATTCACGTACCATTGGAGCTTCGAGCCATGGATCCATAAGGTCTCCTTGGTGGCTTGGATACAAGTTGAGAATCAGTTTTTGGGTTAGTTTGAAATGTTCAAATTGACAATAGGGAGTTCGATTATATATGATATAATTGAACTGGTTAATTATATATGATATGATTGACTAAATGTATGAGATACATTAATTTGGAGGAAATTTGATATAAATATGATTTATATCAAGTAGAGGAGAAAACACTATGGTTGATATATGATGTCAAACTATAAGTTATGAATATAATATGATTATATTTATTAATTTATTAATTGGACGGTTATGAGATAATTGTTCACCATTTTCTCCGAAATCATGCATTAGTAGGAAGCTCAATTCAGTTTTCATAACTAAAGAATAAAATGAAAATAGTTTTTATTTTTGCAAAAAGACAAGCATAATAGCTCACAATGTGTTAGCATTCGATCGCATAGTACTTGAGAGCCTATACGATAGCGCTTACCATTTACTAAACGATCGCACACCCGCGTGCACTTTTCCTAAACGATCGCCTACCATTTCCTAGACGATCGCGCCTGAGCAGATCTAAACGATCGTATAGATGATCGCCTAGCTTTTACTACACGATCGTGTACCTTGCCTAAACGATCAAACACCCGACTATACGACAGTCTTTCACTTCTCCCACTTACTTGATCTTTAGTACACGATTGCCTTCCCTCCGCACCTCTACCAAATCCGAACAAAGCCTACCCTTTGGATTCTCACTCCCAGAGTACTGAGGGCTCCGAGTGATGGTGTCATCCCCGTTTCCTGGTGTTCTGATGCGTTATTTTATGAGGTGAAATTATGAAATGAAATGCGATTATGGAAATACATTGAGCAACAAATTTTCTCAGCAGAATCCAAGTATAAATTCCACTGAGTTTCCTGTTAAGTTGATAACGGGCAGAAATGTACGTTATCATAGTGCTAAGTTCTTAAACAATGTTGGATTGCGTTGATAGAATATGTTAAATTGCGTCCATTAAGCATAAATTCTATAATATTGCGGTCGCATACGTCCAATGCATTAGAGCAATTGATCTTTATATTTTTGTACAAAATAATGCGTTAACGCAATGCAAAGAATGCGATCATAGGAATACATTGGTCGAGCGCAACTTCACCGCAAGACTTTGCGTTGGTCGTACTCGCAAACATTCACCCAAGAAGAATCACCGCAACATGGTGGACGCATTCAGATGAAAGGATAATTAAGATCGATGGGACAGAAAGCTGACGGCAGTCAGATCCAAATTAAGTTGACAGCCGATAACGGTCACAAAGTACATCCAACTTTATCGGTGACAATTATTCGACGCATCAGTCAGGAATTAAAGCTGTCCCATCTGTACAACCAGGAGAGAGAAGCCGCCTTTCACCATTGATGCTCTATAAATACCAAGTGCATTCTTCAGAGAATGGGTTAAGCAGTCGATTACTTCACATCACTTTACAAGTTCACACCTTTGTTCATAGTTTTCTTTTCCATTTTTACGGCGGAGCTAGAGAATAGTGGTGACACTGGAGATCGTCCATGGCAGCTCGAGAGAGAACCTTGGGGCGTAAGAGTAGAAAACGGGTTGACTCTCGCGAAAGCGAGAATATCTTTAGAGCACAAGTAGAACAGTGTAACGCCTGGTGACAAAAAATTGCTTCAGGCTCTTTACTATACTTGCATTGTTATTCTGTACTTCATCTTATATCTATTCAATGGAGGTTCTATTTCTACATTTGCTCACTCTCTTAATACGCATGAGTAGCTAAACTAGTTGAATGGGTTGAGAGGAACTAAGCTAACATGATCTAGGAAGTTCATTGCTTGCGATTGTTTTGTTTTATGTTGTGCAAATTACCCCTTTAGAATTACTCGAGAGAGAATCTAAAGAAAGAACTTAATGTCTCGAGAGAGCTAGGTTAGAATTTGGTCTCGAAAGAGCAAGATTAGACTTGCATAAACAAGAGATAGGGACTTAGAGATAAGCTCTGTTTGTCAACTTGCATCGCATGCATCCTAGGAATAGGAATGATATTATGTGGTCGCATATTTGTGTGAATGTCATGTTTTCATCGCATAAATAGAGAAAAAGGTTTATGTGTAAACCCTGTAGACTTATCGTATATTTATCGCATACGTTCTAGCCTTAGAAGCCATGGCATTCACGTCAAAAAGTGGTTTACTATTGTATGCATGTTGCACGATCGCAAAGCATGAACGCATCCTAGGGAGTGTTAGCCGAAACCTTTCTCTACCCGTTCACCGTATATTCATCGTATTTCCCGTTTACCAACTCTTTTCAAACTTTGCCACATTTATTATTAATTTTATCAATGCAACAACCAACCAACACTTGTTTATTTCACTGGTTACCACAAGTTTTCATAAAAATCTCCAATGCAACTATTTTCACAAGTCCCTGTGTTCGACCCTAGACTTATCAGGAAACTCAGAGGAATTTACACTTGGATTCTGCTGGGGAAACTTGAGTGCACAATGCTATCCATCAACACATATCATCCATATTTTCCACACCTCATAAATCTAAGCATCATAAGTCCAGGGTCAAACTCAGGGACTAGGAAAAACGGTATGCGGTGATAATTTTCGAGAAGACTTTGCGGTAACTAATAAATCAAATAGTTGTTTTTGGGTTGTTGTTTGCGATATGAACTAAATGTATGTGGTGGAGTTATGAAAAGAGTTGATAATACGGAAGATGCAATGAATATACAGGGAACGGGTTGAGAAGGGGTTCAGTTAATACTTCCTATGATGCGTTCATGTTATGCGATCATGCAACACACATACAATAGAAAATCATCTCTCAACGCAAATGCTACGGCTTCTAGTACTAGAACGCATGTGGTATATGCGATGAGTCTATAGGACCTACACATAAGCCTCTATTGTTATTTATGCGATGACAAATGACACACACACAAATAAGGCGACCACATAATATCATAACCTATCTCTAGGATGCATGCGATGCATGTTAGCAAACAAAGCTTCTCTCTAAGTCCCTATCTCTCGCTTATGCAGATCTAATCTCGCTCTCTCGAGTCTAGATTCTAACCTAGCTCTCTCAAGTCTTAGGTTCTTTCTTTAGACTCTCTCTCAAGTATCTCTAAAGGGATGTTGGGCGTAGCATAAGACAAGATAATCGCATGCGATGAAGATCCTAGGTCATGTTAGTTTAGTTCTTCTCAACCCATTTGATAAAGTTAACTACTCATGCATGCTTTTAAGAAAGTAAAAAAAATGTAGAATAACAAGTTTCATTTAATAAATATAGAGTTGAAATACAAAATAACAATGCAAGATGAGAATAAAGAGCCTGGTAGCAATCTCTTGCTTCCCAAGGCTTTTACACTGTCTTTTCTACTCTGTTCAAAAGATAGTCTCGCTCTCACGAGAGTCGGCCCTCTTTCTGCTTTCCACGCCTCTAGGTTCTCTCTCGAGTTGACCAGAGTAATCTTTCGCGCGTCTCTTTCCTTCTCTCGCTCCGACTTCTAAATAAAAAGGAAAACTATGAACAAGGCTGTTTCTTTCTGAGGAAAAATTCTCTAACTATCCGAAATCCTTCACTGAAGGTTGCCTTCGGTATTTATAGAGCTTCGGGGTGAAAGGATGCTTCTTTCTTATGATTGCACTAATGGGATGGTATTAATTCTCTGTCTGATGCGCCAAATATTTGTCATCGAAAAGTTAAGTGTACTTGTTACAGTAGTTCGTTAGTGGCTTGTCAACTTAATTCAGAATCGACCGTCATCAGCTTTTTGTCCCATCGTGATTTATTATGCTTTCACCCAGATGCGCCCACCAAGTTACGGCAGCTCTATACGACAATCCTTCTTGAGCATATATTTGCGAGTACAAATCATCGCAAAGCCTTGCGATAACGCTGCGCTCGACCGTTTCTTTCTTGTGATCGCATTTTATTCTTTGCATCAACGCATATTCTATACAAAAACACAAAAGTTAACTGTTTTTATGCGATGAACGCATGCGACCGCAATGTTATAAACTTAATGCTTTTTGGACGCAATCTTATATATTTTATCAACGCAAACCTGCATTGTTTAATACCTTAGCACTATAATAACGTGCATTTTTGCCCGTTATCACATCCCCAAATTTAAACAATACTTGCCCTTAAGCATAAGCTAAAGATTTCCTTTAGAAAGTCAACCACAATCTCTTTTCCTAGATTTCTCAAGGATACTCCATTCAAATCCTATACTCCAAAATTTCTTTAATTCTTATTCAAGTCTCTTCTTAAAATATTTCTAAGACCTAGGGACCGCAAGTTTAACCTTCAAAAAGACTTTACTAGATTCCATGACATCACATGATTTATTTCAAAAAAAATTTTTCACTGGGGTGTTAATGATTTTTATCCTTGCAAATTTTTGACATTATTATTTTTCTCTAACCTTGCTCTGATCCAAGTCCCTCGTCTTCGTTTTAGCTTGCCCCCACGTGTGTCATGCGGACATCCAACTACGAGCAGGGTGCTCTTTCTCAGACTAAACTCATACCCATTCGACAGCGTAGTTGCGGTCATTTTTTATGTGTTGATCACGATTTCTACCTTCATTTTGGCTTGCCCCCATGTGTGTCATGTGGACATCCAACTACGAGTAGGATCCAATCGCAACATTATGATTTTTTTTTAGAATAGCAAAATAGCAAGGTCGAAAATAAATACCTCACACCCAAATTTAAAATGCGGCAATGTCCTTATTGCCAAAAGATTGAAAGAGATCATGCGGTGTTCATAGGAAGTCTGATAAAGGGTCAGTGTGAAAGAAAACTAGCAGACCACTAACTTTTAGAAATATTTCATGAGGTGACTGTCCTAAAATTAAGTTGACGTTAGTGTACATGAAAAAATAGAAGTATGTGTTTCATCATTGAAATCATAATTGACAAAGAGAAAGCATGCGGTGACTTATTAAATTTATCAAAGTTAAATGATTGTAGTAACCAAAGAGGATGCACTGATAAAATGTTCAAAATTAAAATGCGATGCGATAGTGCAGAATTTGGAATAAAGTCAAGGAAGAATACAACTCCCAAATTTGCACTGTCCCCCATATTGTTTTTTTATGCATTCTGTTTTGCGGCAATCTACCTCATTTGGATTGCGGTGACGGAATAAAGTAGTTGCGTCTTCATGTGGCGCCTCTGCAATTGTTCATCTCGATCGTTGCAAGAAAAATATTGAAAGGGTCAAAAAATATTAAAGAAAAAAAGGTAACAAAATCTTTTACTGCAATCGTTCAGCATGATTGCATTTTTTTTTTGTAGAATGTATTAAAAGACAATGAAATGAAAATACTAAGGAGTAGAGATAAGTTGAAGATTTCAGGATTCCAACAGGTACTTTACAAAACTTGCGTCCCTAATGAATTTAGATCGCCTGATAGCATAGGGACCACCCATTTCTTTCTCATTCAGAGTTTCTCAGGTCCATGGAGTCGACTTGATGATGCCAACCTTCTCCGCGATACACTTTCACTCGTTGCCCATTAACTTTGAATATGTTGGTTTCGTCATCATTAGATAACTCAATCGCGCCATGTGGGAATACCTTTCTGACTATGAATGGTCTGGACCAATGTGACTTTAATTTCCCAGGGAAGAGCTGTAGTCGTGAGTTAAATAGTAAGACCTTCTGCCAGACTTGGAGGTTTTTGCCACATATGTATTTGTCATGCCAGTGCTTTGCGTGCTCCTTGTAGATCTTTGCGTTCTCATATGCATTAATTCTCCATTCCTTCATCTCGACCAATTAAAGTTTTCTCGCTTCTCCTGCTGACTTTAAGTCAAAGTTTAGCTTCTTCACCGCCCATAGCACTTTGTGTTCCAGCTTCAGTGGTAAATGACATGCTTTATCAAATACAATGCATACTGGGACATACCTATGGGTGTCTTATATGCAGTCCGGTATGCCCACAACGCATCGTTGAGCTTTGTTGCCCAATCCTTTCATGAAGGCTTTACCACCTTCTCAAGTATTAGCTTGATCTCCCGGTTGGACACTTCGGCTTGACCATTCGTCCGCGGATGGTATGCGGTAGCCACTTTATGGAGGATATTATATTTGTGCAGCAATTCTTTGATAGTGTGATTGACAAAATGGGAGCCTTCGTCACTTATTATGGCATGTGGAGTGCCAAAACGAGTGAAAATGTTTTTCTTCAAGAATTTAGAGACTACCGCCGCATCGCTTGCAGCGCATGCTACTACTTCTACCCATTTGGACACATAGTCGATGGCTAACAAAATATAATTTTGACCATTCGATGGTAGGAATGGTCCCATGAAATCGATACCCCAAACGTCGAATAACTATAGTTCCAAAATGGTGTTCATAGTCATCGCATGTTTCCATGAAATGTTATTTGTGCATTGGTATCGGTCACACTTCATCACGTAGTCACTTGCATCCTTAAACAGTATTGGCCAATAGAATCTACTTTGTAATACTTTAGTTGCGGTGCGCTGTCCTCCAAAGTGCCCACCATATGATGAATCATGACATTACAATAATATGTGTTGTTGAGCAGCATTCTGTACACATAATCGCAAAATCTGGCCTGCCCCCTTCTTATATAGATTTGGCTCATCCCAAAAATATGATCTGCATTCGTGCTTGAACCTCCTCTTTTGGTGGTCAATATAATCTTCGAGAAATTGCTCGCAAACCAAATAATTTACCACGTCTGTATACCATGGCAATTCTTCAATATGAAACAGCTGCTCGTCTGGGAACATCGCACTCACCTCTGACTAATTGCGGTCAACCTCTGGATTTTCCAATATGGATAAGTGGTCCGCAACTTGGTTCTCCATCCCCTTGCGATCAATTATTTCTATGTCAAATTCCTAGAGGAGGAGAACCCATCTGATCAATCTCGACTTCACGTCTTTTTTTGTCATCAAATATTTTATTGCCAAGTAGTCAGTGTGGATGAGTACTTTTGTCCCCAGTAAATATGCCCTAAATTTCTCCAAGGCAAAAATTACCGCAAAGAACTCTTTTTCTGTAGTGGTGTAGTTAGCCTGAGCAGGATTTAAAGTCTTACTCGCATATGCGATGGGATGTAATATTGTTTTTCTCTTCTGTGCCATAACTGCTCCCAACGCATACCCGTTCGCATTGCACATTAATTCAAAGGTAAGTGTCAAATCTGGTGTGATCAATACGGGCACGGTCGTCAATGCATTCTTCAAGATCCTGAATGCGTTGAGGCAATTGTCGTCAAAGTCAAATTTTCTGTCAGCCTCCATCAATGCACTCATCGGTCATGCTATTTTTGAAAAGTCCTTGACAAAATGTCTGTAAAATCCGGCATGCCCTAAGAAACTTCTTACAACCTTTACACTTGTTGAAGGTGGGAGTTTTTCAATTTCTTCAATTTTTTCCTTATCCACCACCAACCCGTCCCTGGATACCTTATGTCCTAGCACGATGCCCTCTTTCACCATAAAATGGCATTTTTTCCAGTTAAGTACGAGATTCGTCTCCTCACATCTTTTCAATATCTTTTCTAAGTTGGCAAGACAGACTTTGTATGTGTGCCCATATATAGAGAAGTCGTCCATGAATATTTCTACAGAGTCTTCAATATATTCTGAAAAGATGGCGATCATGCACCTTTGGAAAATGTTTGGTGCATTGCAGAGGCCGAACTGAATGTGGCGAAAAGCAAAGGTTCCATATGGGCAGGTGAATGTGGTCTTGTCCTGATCTTTGAGAGCAATCATGATCTGATTATAACCGGCATACCCATCCAAAAAGGAATAGAAGTCATTTCCAACTAGTCGATCCAATATTTGGTCAATGAAAGGTAAAGGAAAATGATCTTTCTTCGTTGCCACATTTAGATTGCAGTAGTCCATGCAAATACGTCATCCGGTGATGGTCCTTTGCGGTATCAGCTCATTATTTGCATTGGGGACTACCGTCATCCCACCTTTTTTCGGCACGCACTGCACGGGACTGACCCACGTGCTGTTTGCTATCAGATAGATGATGCCCGCATCTAACCATTTGATTATCTCCTTCTTAACGTCCTCTTTCATCGTAGGGTTAAGTTTGCGTTGATGTTTGATCGAACCCTTGCGGTTTTCTTCGAGACGAATTCGATGCATACAGTATGCGGGGCTAATTCCTCGTATGTCTGCGAGTATCCATCTAATCACCCGCACATATTTTCTCAGAATGCTCAGCAACGCATTCTCTCGGTTTTCATTAAGTTCAGATGAAATAATTACTGGCAGTTTTTCATTATGCCCCAAAAATGCATACTTTAGGTGGTTAGGCAGGGTCTTCAACTCTATTATTGGTGGTTCTTTTAAGGACGGTTGCGTTGTTTTTATTTCTTCATTTACTGTTGACTCTTCTTCTTGGGTTGCGATCATATCATCTTCCTTGTTTGTTTTTTCTATGATTGCATTGCATGCAACAATGGATGCGATCGCATCCTCATATTCGTTTTCATCATTAGGCTTTTCTTCTTCATTCAAACTCTGGCCATCATCAGATTTATTCAGGTCTTCTTCGTCAGGAAACTTCATGGCACGAATGATGTCGAACTTGAGCTTCTATCCATTCACGCTCAAGGTGATCTCTCCTTTGTGCACATCAATCTAAGCACGACCTGTTGATAAAAATGGTCGCCCCAAGATGATGGGCACATGCTTGTCGGCTTCGTAATCTAAGATAATGAAGTCGGCTGGTAATATAAATTTTTCGATTGTAACCAGCACATCCTTCACCTTCCCTTCTGGATGCACCAGAGATCTATCTACTAGTTGAAGAGTCACGGTCGTGGGAGCAAGTTACCCCACATTCAGCTGCTTAAAGATTGATAGAGGCATCAAGTTGATGTTGGCTTCAAGGTCACATAATGCTTGCCCGATATACAGTCCTTCAATGGAGCGAGGTACAGTAAAACTCCCAGGATCTCTCATCTTCGGTGGGATTATGGATTTCGAGCTCTGCGTCAAAGTCATCGTGGCAAACTTACTAGTGCATTTCTTCTTGGTTACCATATCCTTCAGAAACTTCGCATATGCGGGCATCTTCTCAATCACTTCAGTGAACGAAATATTAATATGCAATTATTTTAACATAGTTATGAAGAGTTGGTACTGTACCTCATCATTCTTCTTCTTTCTGAGTCTCTACGAGAAAGGTGGCAACTGTACTCTCACGGTTCCCTGTTCTTTTGGCTCTGAGGTGGACTTAATCTCTGGCTCTATCGCTTATTTTTCTCCTTATTCCTCTCGAGTCACCACAATCTTATTTTTTAGTGCAATTGGAGCAGTCCGGCTAGGCTTCTTCTTCTCCCCTACCACAGTCTTTCCACTCCACAATGTCACGGATTGACATTGCTCTTTACCTGATTCCCCTGGGTTGCGTGGGAGTTCTATTGAACTCGGCAGGGCCCCTTGCGGTATGTTCTTGAGTTCGCTCGCAATCTGGCCCATCTGTAATTCCAGGTTGCGGATGGACGTCGCCTAGTTTTGAAGCACAGTTTCATTTTTCTCGATATACTTCTTCAACAAACTTTCTAAGGAGAAAGATTGTGACGGTTGCGAACTGCTGGCTTGACTACTCGTCTGACCGTTGTTTCACGGAAAAACTCCGGGTGGCTCTTCTTTTTGCACCACTGATTGGAAATTTTGTTGCTGATTTTTCCACGCAAAGTTGGGGTGGTTTCTCCACCCAGGGTTGTAGGTGTTAGAGAATGGATTATTTTTCACAAAACAAATAGACTGTGGGTTTTGTGGGTATTCTTCCATTGCGTGTCCTTCACCGCAAGTCGCACACCTTACGACAGTCTGATTACTTGCGTTTACTTGCCTACTATGCGGTATTGGGCTGTTGATTGCGATTCCCTGAATTAGATTCATCATCGCAGTCATCTGACTTTAAAGTGATGCAATAGCACCATTGTTTGCGTCATTATCCTTTATTCTCAGTCTCTGATCGCTCTCTCTTCAATCCTCGTGATTTTTGGAGATGCGATCGAGGATGTTCTTAGCCTCATCATATGTTTTGTCTAGCAGACCACCAGCAACTGCCGTATTGGCAGCGGTCTGCGAAGCAAGATTTAATCCATGATAAAAGATCTCCATTTGCAAGTAGTCTGGTAATCCGTTATGTGGACAATCCCTTACCAGCCTCTTAAACCTCGCCCAGGCATCGCTGAGCGATTCGTCCATGTCTTGTTGAAAATTGGTTATTAATTTCCTTCTCCTGGCGTTCTCAGTGGGTGGGAAATATTTCTTCATAAACTTCTCTACGACTTGTTCTCAGGAAGTGATCTCCCTCGGATCAAGAGAGTACGCCCATTTTTGTGCCTGATCACACAAAGAAAATGGGAACAAAGTTAGTTGACCTTCTTCGGTAGAGATATTCAGGAACACAAAAGTGTTGCAGATTTCTATGAAGCTCCGGAAGGTGCGTGCAGATCCTTACCACGCCTTCCTTCGAACTGTCCTGCAGTCTGGATCTGCAACATCACTGGTTTCATTTCGAATTGGGATCCATCAAGAGCAGGCCTCATGATTTCTGGAGAGAAATCGTAGAGGTTTGGTGATGCATAGTCCCGAATAGGCCTATTGCGATCATTTACCAGTAGGATTGGATTCATCATGACATTGTTTTCATTTGGTGCTCCGTTTCCAGGTTGCTCTGCCATATCGTCTTTATCTGGTTGTTGTTGTTGGCGACTGTTTCTCAATCTTCGTCGGAACGTCCTTTCAATCTTCGGGTCGTAATTTGCCAGAGATTGAGAGTTGCAAAGAAATCAAAAAATTACCGTTAGCACACTAAATTGCCAAAGTCCCCAACAGCGGCGCCAAAAACTTAATGCGTTATTTTATAAGGTGAAATTATGAAATGAAATGCGGTGATGGAAATGCGTTGAGCAACAAGTTTTCTCAGCAGAATCCAAGTATAAATTGCACTGAGTTTTTTTGGTAAGTCTAGGGTCGAACTCAGGGACTAGGGAAAACGGTATGCAGTGATAATTTTCGAGAAGACTTTGCGGTAACCAATAAATCAAATAGTTGTTTTCGGGTTATTGTTTGCGGTATGAAATAAATGTATGTGGCGGAGTTACGAAAAGAGTTGATAATACGGAAGATGCGATGAATATGCGGGGAACAGGTTGAGAAGGGGTTCAACTAACACTTCCTAGGATGCGTTCATGTTATGCGATCATGCAACACACTTACAATAGAAAATCATCTCTCAATGCAAATGTTACGGCTTCTAGTAGTAGAACGCATGCGATACATGCGATGAGTCTATAGGACTTACACATAAGCCTCTATTCTTATTTATGCAATAACAAATGACACGCACACAAATAAGGTGACCACATAATATCATAACCTATCTTTAGGATGCATGCGATGCATGTTAGCAAATAGAGCTTATCTCTAAGTTCCTATCTCTCGCTTATGCAGATATAATCTCGCTCTTACGAGTCTAGATTCTAACCTAGCTTTCTCAAGTCTTAGGTTCTTTCTTTAGACTCTCTCTCGAGTAGCTCTAAAGGGGTGTTGGACGCAGAATAAGACAAGATAATCGCATGCAATGAAGATCCTAGGTCATGTTAGCTTAGTTCTTCTCAACCCATTCAATAAAGTTAGCTACTCATGCGTGCTTTTAAGAGAGTAAACAGATGTAGAATAGCTAGTTCTATTTTATAGATATAGAGTTGAATACAAAATAACAATGTAAGATGAGAATAAAGAGCCTGGTAGCAATCTCTTGCTTCCCAAGGCTTTTACATTGTCTTTTCTACTCTGTTCAAAAGATAGTGTCGCTCTCACGAGAGTCGGCCCTCTCTCTGCTTTCCACGCCTCTGGGTTCTCTCTCAAGCTGACTAGAGTGATCTTCCAGCGTTTCTTCCCTTCTCTCGCTCCGCCTTCTAAATAAAAAGGAAAACTATGAACAAGGCTGTTTCTTTTTTAGGAAAAATTCTCTAACTGTCCGAACTCCTTCACTGAAGGTTGCCTTCGGTATTTATAGGGCTTCAGGATGAAAGGCTGCTTCTCTCTTATGATTGAACTGATAGGATGACATTATTTCTATGTCTGATGCGCCGAATATTTGTCACCGAAAAGTTGAGTGTACTTGCTACAGTAGTTCGTTAGCAGCTTGTCAACTTAATTCGGAATCGACCGTCATCAGTTTCTGTCTCATCGTGATTTATTATGCTTTTTACCCAGATGCGCCTACCAAGTTGCGGCGGCTCTATGCGACAATCCTTATTGAGTAGATATTTGCGAGTATAAATCACCGCAAAGCCTTGCGGTAATGCTGCGTTCGACTGTTGCTTTCTTGTGATCGCATTTTATTCTTTGCGTCAACGCATATTCTACACAAAAATACAAAAGTTAACTATTTTTAGGCGATGAACACATGTGACCGCAATATTGTAAACTTAATGCTTTTTGGATGCAATCTTATATATTTTATCAACACAAACTTGCATTGTTTAATAACTTAGCACTATAATAACGTGTATTTCTGCCCGTTATCTTGTTCGTGCGAAGCTGTTCGTGGTAGATGACAGGAGAGTTGCTAAATGATTGCTTGCTGATCTAGCGAGAGCGAGAGGAGTTCGTTCACGAAGAGAGCAAGATTTAAAGTGAAGAAAGTCTTCAATTGGTATGTTCTCTCGGTCTCTTGTTTGTTCATCCTTTAAGCATGAAGAAAGTCTTCATGCTTAAAGGATGTTCTCTCGGTCTCTTGTGAAGAAAGATTTAAAGTGAAGAAAGTCTTCAATTGGTATGTTCTCTCGGTCTCTTGTTTGTTCATCCTTTAAGCATGCCAGTAATTTAGTGTTGTTAATGCATATCTCTTTGTCTGAATGTATATGTGGAAATTCTATCATAATGAATGGAAAGATCCGATTCCGCTCATATGTACTCTTGTATAAGAGTTCCTTCACCTTCAATTGGTATTAGAGTCAGGTATCTGATATTCCAATTTTATTGCTACAAAGAATTAAATTTACATTCTCAGTAGGTGTAGCATGTCTACTCTCTGTTTTAACTGTTAATTCATTTGTGGATGTGTGGATTAGTGGAGTTTTCTGGGATGAAACCTTGGTTTGTTAAATTCTTTTACATTTTCAGTTAATTGTAAAGGCCCCTGCATTTTTTGGCATAATTAATTACTATTGAGTCTGTAATTTCAAAGTTAGTTTGAGTTTTGAGTCATTTGTGAAGAAGTTCGGAGTAAGGGTTGTTGTTCTTCGAGGAAGAAGACGACCAAGCGTTGGTCGAGTCGTGTAAACGATGAGGTAGATGATCACTGAATATCGGATGCTCGGGTGTTGTTTAACGCACGCGTGCACTAGACGATCGTATAGCTCAGCAGGCCTTCTCAAGCCCCAGTTGCTAATGCATCCCAAAATGTTTGGGAGCATATGAACGATAGGTAAAGGCTTGAGTGTATATCTTGGCCAGCTTGTCTGAAGTTTTAGTAACAAAGCATGAGCCCATGCTCACTGCCCCTAAGATCATAGAGTCCCTAAAAGAAATGTTTGGACAACCGTCCTCATAACTCAAGCATGACGCTCTCAAGTATATCTTCAATGTGAAGGAACTCTTATCAAAGAGAACCTATGAGCGGAAGCAAGATCGTTCCAAATTCATTGTGACAGAAATACAAGCATTCACAAACATACAAACTAGTTATGCATTTCAAAATAAATTACGACATGCTTTTTAACAATAAATACACAGGAACGAGAGACTTACCTTTGAAGAACTTTTCTTCTGTTTTTCTCTCGCTTTCGTCAAGAATTGGGATTAGCACCTCTCGCTGTTGTTGCAATCGTCTGCCTAAATCTCTTGCTGCCACTTAGCATACGAACAATCTTCTCTATGAACAAGTAGCCTCTCGTACACCACCACTCAGTGACCTTGGTATTCTCAGAGTGAGAATCCAGGAGGTGTGGGCTTTGTTGGATTTGGTGGAGGGAAGGAGGAAACAACGATCGCACTCAACGACCAAGCAATTGAGAGAGGTTTGTGTCTATCGTATAGACTTGTGCTTGATCGTTTAGAAAAGATGCACAATTGTTTAGTAAAACAGGTCTGATTGTTTACACAATCGTTTAGAGAAGCTCGCTTAGTAAAAATAGCATGATCGTTTAGACAAATGCGCATGTACACAATCGTTTAGACAAATACTTTAAGTTGTCGTGTAGTCTCTTGTGAGCTAAACGATAGGCAGTGTACACCTATGAAGCGATGCAACGATTCTCTTTCAAAAATGAAAACAATTTTCACTTTATCCTTCAGTTATGATAACTGAATATAACCTCCCACTTTCATGCACAGTTATGGAGGTAACAATTATCTCATAATTGTTTCAAGTATAAAGAAATATAATAACTAACTTATCATATTATATTTATAACCTATAGTTTTAATATCACATCATATGCTACATTTAAACCATAGTCCTTTTTCTCCTTTACTTGATATAAATCACATTTTTATCACTTTCCTCTAATTAATGTATCTCATACATCATGTCAATTATATCATATATAATTGAATCAGTTTAATCATATCGTATATAATCAAATTCCCTCTTGTTAATTTGAACATTTCAAACGAACCCAAAAACTGATTCTCAACATGAATCCATTGAGCTACCTAGGCGACCTTATAGACCTGTAGCTTGAAGCACTAACGGTACGTGAATAACTGACTAAACTCTTTAATCACATTATCCACCATCCGTTAACTGTTGGGCACTCCACTAAAGACCGACAGTTGCACTCTGCGCACTACAAATATATTTCTATGTTTATTAAATATAACCAATCAATAGTACGATGACCCTTCACAAATCGATCGTAAGTACAGCTGGGCCAAACTACCGTTTTGCTTCTGTAGTTACATCTAACTCCTTAAGCACCATTGATCCCTCTAATCAACAATATCTCATGGTCCCACTATGACTAAACCCTTCTCAAGCCAAGAGAAGTTATTGCGCCACATTGTTCAAGACCCAGAATCAACATTTAAGGGAGCAATTTATCTACTTACCCCTACTTCGGGGGAGGAGTGAATTCCATCTTATGTAGCTAAGTTCCCAACTCCCCAATCAGATGAATCCCCAAAATGGTAGACTTGTTGAGTCGACGATATGGCCACTCTCACCCATGCAAATCAAAGGATCGCCCTCATAGGCAGGAGTTCACAACTCACTCAAGATTAAGGTCATGTTACCTATGGTCATCCTAGTGAAATGAAAGTCTCAATTATGAACAACATTATATAACGAGACTAAACATTTCGTGGTCCGGTCTTATACAGACTTCTTTGTATAGAATATGCTCGCTCACATGTCTAATACATGAATGATCGGGATCAAACCATTTGTAGCACTTTACAACATTTGTAACACCTACAAAGCGGGCCATACCCATAACGTTGTTGGATTTTATGTCCTAGAACTCGTAGTTTGTAAATTAATAACATATTTTGTTTTGTTTTTCGATAAAATTGTTATTGAAATTGTAATCTTAAATCCAATAAACTAAGGTCCTGAGTCTATTTAATGTAGTTTGAACTTTATGTAGTGACATAAATGTGGATAAAGTTCAAATATATAGCCAAAATGGTTTATAGTATATGAATGAGGTTGGGCGCCTTATTCTGGGGACACTATGGATGCGACCCATTTTGTAGTTAGTACAAACGATGTGATCCTAAATCGTTCATGTGGAGACATGAAAGTGGAGGCATCCTATGTAAAGAGTTTACATAAAACTGAATTATGAAATAGTCACTTTTTATGTTCTAAACGCTGTTTTATGTATAAAACTGACTATTTCATTAATTGATGACCTAGGTAACTTAATCTTAATTCTGAGCTAAATATGAACTCCTGTTCACTCGGAATTATCCTTAGATCTGCATAGGTGAGGGCAGGTCATTATCGCTGGCCCAATAAGTCTCCCATTTCAGGGGTAAGATCAGGTGGATAGTTGGGAACATAGGGTGGAAGACGGAATTCACTCCTACCCGTTATAGGGATAGTAGATAGGTTGTTCCTTTTAGTACTAAATCCAGGTCTTGAACAAGGGGCCCCACCCTCTCCTTGGCCCAAGAGGGTTCGGTTTATAGGTTGGACCTTAAACCAATTGTTCATTAGAGGACCAGTGGAACTTAAGGAACAAGATGTAGTCTTGAGGATAAAACGGTTTTTATGACCCAGCTGAGATTACGAACAACTTATGAAGGATTAGCTTACTAATCATGGTTATATCAAATGGACAAAAATATATCTATAGTGAGGGGAGTGCAACTACGAGACTATAGTGGAATGACCCGTTAGTTAACGAATGTTGATTAGTTCCGTCTAAAAGAGTTTTAGCTAGCTAATCTCGGATCGTTGGAACCCATGATCTATAGGTCCATTAGGTTCCCCTACTAGCTCATATGGAATAAACTTAGAACAGTATGATAAAATGATTCGAATATTCGAATTAGGTGAAGAGAGAGAAATCGACAAGTATATGTGATATAGTGGTCGGGTTTTCAGTTTAGAGATACAACTTTAATATTTAAATGTGATTTAAATATCAAGAATATGAATACGTTCATATTCGGAAGCTCGAAAATAATGGAAATGGTCAAAGATGTAAAAATTCAAAGAGTTGACTTTTGACTTTGAAAAGTCAAACTTTGACCGACCTTATATTCAAATGTGATTTATATTTCGAGAAAATGAATGCGGATTCATGCTCGGGAGGTCAAAATTAGTCAATAGGAAAAAAACATAAAAAGTCAAAATGTTGACTTTGCGGTCAAAGTTTGACTTTGAAAAAATGACTATTTTGCCCTTTGACTAAAGTTAGTGGGAAAATCCAAACTTTTGTTGGATAATTCCGCTAACAAAATAGTGGGCTAGGTGTTGGTTTTTAGTGGAGACATTAAGCCCACTTAGATAGTGGATTCTAGGTGTTGGATTTTTATGAATTTGTTTCATGCAATTTTGCATGGCCCTTACCTCCGGCACTTGACTTTCTCCGGCGCATATTAGCTTAGTTGCGCTACGAGATGGCTCCGTGTACTGTGACTCAAACCATTCAGGTTGGACCATGTTTTTCGTTGGTCCCTTGAACTTGAGTACATCGGTTCCATCTTTTGTGGGCTTTCAATTTGGATTAAAAACTTTTACATTTTTGCTAAATTTAGTTTTCAAAAATTAGGCTAAAAAAAAGAAAACCCAAACCAAAGAGAAAAATTCATTTCTTTTTCCATCTCTTTCTCTCTCTCGGTTTCTTCATCCATCGAGTCCCACAACCCGGTTCTGAGTCCAGAGGATAGTAGGTCAGCTCTAGTGGTGGTTCGAAGAGTTCGAGTCGAGATTCAACAAGGAAAAGCGTTTTTCGAGAGCCACAAAGGTTGTATCCTATCCCTATTAATTTTTTGTTTTTCCTTCATTTGCATGCTAATTTCCTTTTAATTAAAAGCAATTAGAGTATAATTAGACCCTTATTCCGCTGCGTATATCTCGTGTTCCATCAAGTGTCGCTAGGATAAGGTATCCCTTCTTATCCATATACTACAAACTATTTAGGTTATCACTTAAAACACAATCCACTTGTATGTTTCTACATACATGTTTAAGTTACAACGATAACCATGGATCTTAATTTATTGGTTTGTGGTTAATGCAACTAAAATATCACATATTTCATAGACTGAAGTGAATAAAATATTATATATTATAAATCACAAAATGTTTGTTCATATGTTTACAAACTATAGGACCTTACGAGATTTAGGGCATCAACCTCAACACCTCTAATGAAAAATAAGTTATAATCCAACTATGACCAAATCCCTCTCAGGCTAAGAGAGGGTGTGGCCATATTGTTCAAGCCCCGAAATTAGTCCTTATGGGAGTAATTTATCTACTTACCCCAACATCAAGGAAAGAGTGAATTCCGTCTTGTGTAGTTGTGTTCCTAGCTCCCCAATCAGACGAATCCCCAAAATGGTAGGAATATTGTGTCGACGGTCTGGCCACTCTCACCCATAAAAATCAGTGGACTGCCTTCATAGGTAGAAGTTCACAACTTGTTGGGATGGCCTAAACTTGGAGTTCGTAGATGTTGTTAACATATTCCATTCATCAATAAACATGTTGTTGAGTTTTTTATTCAATAAATTACTATTGATATTGCATCCTTTTATGAAAATCTAATAAACGAA
Source organism: Benincasa hispida (assembly GCF_009727055.1). NCBI lineage: Eukaryota > Viridiplantae > Streptophyta > Magnoliopsida > Cucurbitales > Cucurbitaceae > Benincasa > Benincasa hispida. The sequence continues at coordinate 45,160,132 of NC_052355.1, read as the reverse complement.
TCCATAGCTATAACATGAATATTTTAACTTTATGTGGTTACATAAAAATGGATCAAATTTTAGTATGTAGTCTAAATTGTCTATAAGTATATGGATGAGATTGGATACCTCATCCTAATGACACTATTGGATGTGGCCCATTTTGTATATTGATTTAAATGATATGAACCAAAACTCATTCATGTAGAGACATATGAGTGAAGATACCCTATGCAATGAGTTCGTATAAGACCAGACCTTAAAATGACTACTTTTCTTTGTAATAACCGTTTACTGTTAAAACTGACTATCTCAAACTGAATGACCTAGGGTAACTCAATCTTAATCCTGAGCTAACTATGAACTCTTATTTATTTGGGATTATCTTAATCTGCATAGGTGAGATCAGTCGAATACCACTGCTTAATAAGCCTCCCATTTTGGGGATAAAATCGGATAGATAGTTGGGGACATAGCCTTGCCATATGGAATTCACTCCTACCCGATTTAGGGTCAGCAAATGGGTTGCTCTCTTAAGAACTGATGTCTTGTCTTGAACAACGAGGCCCCGCCCTTTTTAGAAGAAAGGGTTATGATTTATAAGTTGGACTATAAATCAATTGTTCAATGGAGAATCAGTGGGAGCTTAAGGAGCAAGATGTATTTACAGGGGTAAAACGATAATCTTTGACCCAATTGTAAATACAAATGACTCTGAAAGATTGACTTACCAACTATGGTTAAAATGGACAGAAATATATCTACAGTAAGGAGAGTGCAATTATCGAACTATAGTAGAATGTCTTGGTAGTTAACGAATAGTAATTAATTACGTTTAAAGAGTTTAGACCAATTAATTACAAGTCGTTGGAGCTCATGATCTATAGGTCCATAAGGTCCCTCTACTAGCTCGTAATTTGGATTAGTAAATTAAATAATCTTGATAAGATTTGAAATTAGGGTCTAGAATTTGAAATGTTCAAATTCAATTAGGGTTTCTATTTATTGTATTTGATACAATTAAAAGCTTAATTTTATCAAAATTAAACGAAATTGGAGAAACGATTAATGTTTAAATATGATTTAAATATTAATTAAATTAATTTCATTTTGATGGAATTGGTTTTTGTTAATTTAATATTAGATATTAAATTATTTTTAATTAAAAGGTTTAATTAATTAGTTTTATTTAAAAATTAATTAATTGAATTCATTTTATAAAACTAATTAAATAATTTTAATTTACAAAATTGATTTTAGAAATCATTTTTTTGGAAAACTTTTTTGAAAATTGATTTTCAAAGTGAAGATTTCCAAAATGTTGGAAGTCTTCAAGTACCTTATTCATTTCTTCATTTTTTCAATCAAGTAGGAGCTTCCCTTCATGCAAACCACGTATCTGCATGGTGTAAGCTCTATAAATTGAAGTGCTAAAATGAACTATGATTCATGCTTACTAAGAACTCTAATAGAAACTCTGCAGGAATCACCAATCCCTCTTCATTTCTTATATACTTCCAGCCTAATTTAGTGTTTCCATCACACAATCCTTGCAAGAGAATACCGAGAAGATCTTGGTGGTTGTCAACTTGAAGGTTGAAGCTCTTTAACGTGGATTTCAGCCAGATTTGAAGAGGATACTTCAAATGTATTGTGTTTAACAAACTATCTTCTGTAAAAGTTACTTTGAAGCATGTTTAAATTCAAATTAAATATGATTAGAGTGCTTATTGATTCTGTTTTTCCTTCGTTGCACGTTAATATACTCTAACAAACTCACTCAGGATTCAAGTCATATCACCTATGGTCATCTTGGTGAAATGTAAATCTTTATTATTAACAGCGTTATATAATGAGACTAGTCATTTCGTGGTCTGGTCTTATACAAGCTCTTTGTATATGATATCCCCGCTCACATGTCTCCACATGAATGATCAGGATCAGACCATTTGTAGCACTTTATAATACTTGTAACATTTATAAAGCAAGTCGTATCCGTAGTGTCACCAGGATAAGGTACCCAACCTTATCCATCTACTACATACGGTTTAGGTTATCATTTAAACATGATCCCCCTGTATGTCTCTACATTTTAATGAAGGAACTCGTTTTACAGGGATCCTTTAGCGGAAGTGAATCGTCTAAATTCTATTTTAATTTAAAACTAAATTTATAGAGATACTACATTTGAAGAACTTTTCTTCTTGTAAATCCCTCGAACAGTCACGAACCTCGAACTCAGCAAAAACTTGAAGACCCTCTTCAAGAATTCTCGAACCAACAAGAGAAACAACCACTGGGAGGCTTTGGTATTCTTAGGGTGAGAGTCCAGGAGTGGTGGACTCTGACTATTTTCATTTGGAGGGTTTGTTTGAGTTTGAAAGAGGAAGAAGATTGAGAATTCAGAAAGTTTCTATTCTTCAATTGTATAGTGCTCTATGTTTTTCTTGTCAGGAAGAAGAGAAACAAATTTTTTTTATTCCTTTTGCCATAAAAAACCAATTAACCACCAACTAAGGTGGTTGTGGAGAAATTAGGTATTATTATCTAAAATAATAAAATTAATATAAATAAATATCATAACTAACTTATCATATCTTATTTATATTAAACTATATGTTATATCAAATATAACACATAACCTATAGTTTTAATATTGTATCATATACAATATAAACTATAGTTCCTTATCTCTATTTTATGGCATTTAATATAAATTAACTATGAATCACATTCATAGTAAATATATTTGAATCCTGTTCAAATATTTATTTCCTCCAATTAAACTATAATGTATCAAATACATTATAACAATTATATCATATATAATTGAATGAATTTAATTATATCACATAATTAAATTCCCCCTTACTAATTTGAGCAATTCAAATTAACTCAAAGACTGATTCTCAGCTAAATCCTTTTGAGCTACCAAGGGGACCTTATGGATCTGTAGCTTGAAACTCCAACGGTACATGAATAATTAATTAAACTCTTTAATTACATTATCCACCATCCGTTAACTGTTGAGCACTCCACTAAACAAATTAACAATATGATTTGGATATAACAATTGAACTCTTACCACTACAGATATATTTCTGTGTCCATTTGATATAACAAATTAACAATATGATGACCTTTCATAAATTGCTCATAAGTACAGCTGGATCAAATTATCTTTTTGCCCCTGTAGTTACATTTAACTCCTTAAGTATCACTGATCTCTCTAATGAACAATAGACCATACTCCCACTATGACTAAACCCCTCTCGGGCCAGGAGATGATGTGGCGCCACATTGTTCAAGACCCGAAATCAGCCCTTAAGGGAGCAATTTATCTACTTATCTCTGCTTTGGGGAAGGAGTAAATTCCATCTTGTGTAACTGAGTTCCCAGCTCCACAATCAGACGAATCCCCAAAATGGTAGGCTTGTTAAGTCGACGATCTGACCACTCTCACCCATACAAATCAAAGGACTGCCCTCATAGGCAGAAGTTCACAACTCACTCAGGATTAAGGTCATGTTAGGTCATCTTGGTTAAATGAAAGTCTCTATTATGAACGTTGTTATATAATGAGACTAAACATTTTGTGGTCCGGTCTTATATAAACTCCTTTGTATAGAATATCTCTACTCGCATGTATAATACATGAATGATCAAGATCAGAGCATTTGTAGCACTTTACAAAAATTGTAACACGTACAAAGTTAGCCATATTCGTAGTGTCACCAGGATAAGGTACCTAGCCTTATCTATATACTACAGACCATTTAGGTTATCACTTAAACATAATCCACCTGTATGACTCCACATACATGTTTAAGTTACAACGATAACCTTGGATGTTAGTTTATTGGTTTGTGGTTAATGCAACTAAAATATCACATATTTTATAGACAAAATGAATAAACATATCATATATTATTAATCACATAAAAGTTTGTTCATACAAAGTTTACAAACTATAGGACCCTATGAGATTTAGGGCATTAACCACAACAGACTCCCACTTGTCTTAAAGCTAGTGGGGTGTACAAGATAATAAAATATAAGTATATAAAACAATAAATAGGGCATAACACACCCAATACAAGATCTTCAACTTGCCTTAGTCCAGCCGTGGTCTGTCCCATAGACCCATACTCTGCAGGTGACCCTCAAACACTGTAGCCATAAGGGCCTTCATAAACGGATCAGCAATGTTGTGCTTTGAAGCTATCTTTGTGACAATCACATGAAGGAACTCTAAATTAGAGAACCAGTGAGCGGAAGTGGATCGTTTCAAACTCCATTGTGAAAGAACAAAGACATTTACAGTCATTCAGAAACGATTATGCATAGTAGATAAATTATAGCATGTTACTTAAGAAAATACAAGGGGATTGAGTATAATACCTTTGAAGAAATCTTTCTTCCACGTACCCTCAATTAGTCTCCAACGCATCCAAATAGCACAAATGCAACGATCAACACAAAAAACAGCACGAACTGGAAAAACCTTGATCACAATCGAGTGCAACTCGATCCTCGATCTGTTGGGTTTTATGTCCTAAAACTCGTGGTATGTAAACAATGGAACTTATTCTGAAAATTCAATAAAGGTGTTATTGAATAAATCTATTGCTTGAATATAAATCCAATAAACCTAAAAGTCCCTTGACTATTGGACGAGTACTTGAACTTTATGTGGAGACATAAAGGTGGATCAGGTTCGAGTAAATAGTCAAAATGATTTGTAGTACATGGATAAGATTGCGTACCTTATTCTAGTAACACTATTGGATACGACCTGCTCTGTAGTTATTACAAGGAGTTGTAAAGTGCTACAAACGAAGTGATCCTAATTCGTTCATGTTGGACATGAGAAGTGGGGGTGTCCTTGTACAAAAGAGTTTGTACAAGATCGGACCACGAAATGAGTCACTCTTACTTTACAACGCTGTTTACTATTTAAGACTGACTATTTCAAAGCGATGACCTAGGTAACTTGACCTTAATCCTGAGCTAACTATGAACTTCTGTTTATTCGAGATTGTCCTTAGATTTGCATAAGTGAGGGTTGGCTCAACAACGCCGACCCAATATGACTGACATTTCAGGGGTAAGACTGGATAAATAGCTGGGACATAGGGTGCAAGAGAGAATTCACTCATACCCACTTTAGGGATAGTAGAGAGTTGTTCCCTTAAGTGCTGATTATGGGGCTTGAACAAAGGATCCCGCCCTCTCATTCCAAATGAGAAGGACTAGGTTTTGTGATTGGATAACAAAAAAATTGTTCATTAGGGGATCAGTGGGGACTTAAGGAACAAGAAGTAATTTTGGGGGTAAAACAGAGATTTAACCCAACCGTTATTGCGAACAACCTATGAAAGGTTAACTTACTAATCGTGGTTCTATCGAGTGGACATAATATATCTACAGTGAGAAGAGTTCAACTATGGGTTTTAGTGGAGTGACCCATTAGTTAACGAATGGAGATTAAATCGGTCTAATGAGTTTAGCCGATTAATCTCGGATCGTTGGAGCCCATGATCTGTTGGTCCATGAGGTCCCTCTACTAACTCGAAAATGGATAGCTCTATAGTAGCGTGATAAGTTAATTTGAAACGTTCAAATTAGAATCAAACAGAATTGGAGAAAATATATTTAAATATGATCTAAATATATGAAGATGAATTTGTGTAAAAGTTAATTTAATATTAGATATTAAATTAATTAGAATTATTTAAATTGTTTAAATAATTATTTATTAATTTTATTAGAAATTAATTTTTGAAATTAATTTGTAAAATTAATAAATTTTGATTTTAGAAATAAAATATTATTTTAAAATCAATTTTGGATTTTGGAAATTGAAAAATCATAAAACTTGGAAAATGGGTTTTTTCAAGTCATCTTCAAGTAGCTTACAAACTATGAAGCACAAACATAGATACGGCTACACAATATGGATACGATCCGATACGGCTATTCGTCAATTTCTAAAAACTAAGATACGGATACGTCTAAGGATGCGTCATTTTTTTAATATATTTTTTACTAAATATATTTATAAAAAACATGGATACTGATATGTTGAAGATACATTTTTTTTCTTTAAAAAAATCTAGGATATAGATAAATTTAGCAAACAAGTTAATGACAATAACACAAAATAGAATACAAACTCTGAAATACAATATAAAAAAAGCAACATCTAAGATGAGACAATATAAAAGTTACTCATATTGCAAAGAAGAAAAAGAAGAAGATTAAATAGAGAAGTATGAAGATAAATGAAGAACTTCTTATTAAAGATATCCAAATGGTTTATATTTTGGTTGATTTTGTGGGGACTAAAAGGTGAAGATGAAGATTAGATGATTCTAGTCTAGGGTTTGGTCCGTTATTTAGTTATTTTTCTTCTATCATAGCTTTCTTCCATTGAGGATGATTGAGGGCTTTTTTTAGGAGGATATCTTATCGCTGATCAAAGCCATAAGATTTGATCGCAGTATCAAATCTTATATTCCAAGATCGAGATGCCTGTTTCAGTCTATAAATGGACCGATTAAGCTTTCAAATCTTTTATTCTTGACCTTGGATTATTAATCCCTCGGGCTGCACCATATAAAAGCTCTTCTCAAGATTACCATTCAGAAAAGCAGTCTTGACATCCATTTGCCATATCTCATAGTCATAATATGAGGGAATGGATAGAAAGATTCGAATAAACTTCAACATGGAAACAGGTGAGAAAGTCTCCTCATAGTCGACTTCTTCTACCTGGGTATAACCCTTTGCCACCAGTCTAGCCTTGAAGGTTTGCATCTTCCCATCAGCACCCCGTTTCCTCTTGTAGATCCGTTTAAAACCTATAGGTTTAACCCCATCAGGTTGTTCTATAAGATGCCAAACTGAATTGAAGTACATAAACTCCATTTCGAGTTCCATGGCTTTGATCCATTCATCTCTGTCAACACCCTCCATTGCCTTTATATAAGACAATGGATCCTCAACCTCGCCATCAGCTACCATAACCAGAATCTCAGTTAAATCCATATAGCGAATAGGTGGGTTCACAACCCTCCCACTACATCGAGGTTCCCTCAACACATAAGGTGTATTTGACCTACTAGATGAACCTACTTCAACAACTCTTGTTGAAGATTCAATAATTTTTTTGGAAAGCTCATTCAACACGATTTTACTTCTGGGTATGTGCTCCCTCATGAGGTATTCCTCAAGAAAAGTAGCATTTGTCGATACAAATACTTTGTTTTCTTTAGGATCATAGAAATAACCACCTCTCGTTCCCTTAAGGTAGCCTATAAATAGGCATAACCTTGAACGTGGTTCCAGTTTCTTAGGATTGGCCCCAAGCACATGTGTTGGGCAACCTCAGATTTTGAAATGATGTAAACTAGCTTTACAACCATTCCATAACAACAGAGGTGTTTTGGCAACACTTTTAGAGGGAACGCAGTTCAGGTTATAAGCTGTAGTCTCTACTACATAACCCCAAAACGAGTCAGGTAAGGAAGCGTAACTCATCATAGACTTAACCATGTCCAACTGGGTTCGATTTCTCCTTTCTGATACACTATTTTGCTAATGTGTACCAGGTGTTGAGAGTTGGGATACTATTCCATGTTCTATCAAATAGTTTTGGAAAGTCAGCTAAAAAAACTCTTCACCTTGATTAGATCGAAGTGTTTTAATCGTTCTATTTAATGCATTTTCAACTTAAGCCTCGAATTCTTTGAACTTTTCAAAAGACTCAGACTTATGTTGCATTAAATAAACATATCCATACCTTGAATAATCATCAGTGAAAGTGATGAAATATTTATAACCTCCCCTAGCTCTTACATTCATCGGACTACAAAGGTTTGAATGCACTAGCTCTAGAGGTTCTTTGCCCTATTACCTGTTCTAGTAAAAGGTCTTTTAGTCATTTTGCCTTCAAGGCATGACTCACACGTAGGTAAATAATTTTCTTCTAACTTGTTTAAAAGTCCACTTTTCACCACCTCTCAATCTTATTGAGATTAATGTGTCTAGTCTTAGGTGCCAAAGTTGGGCATTTTCCTTAGGAGAAATTCTAGGTCGCTAATGTTGAGTTACGATAATTTTAAACATCTCTATATTATGAAGGGCATTTGTTGCTAACGGCCTTAGCACATACAAAATATTTTCCAGTTTTGTAGAACATATATCAATACCATTCTTAGTAATAAAAAATTTATTATAAGAAAAGTTAAATTAATAATTACATTCCAAAAGACACTTTACAGACACTAAGTTCCTTTTTAAATCAGGAACAATAAACACATCATTCAAAATGAGAAATTTATTTTGTAAAGATAACCGAAGACCTCCCACTGCCACAGTTGAGACGACGTGCCTGGTTCCAACATATCGTCATCTTACCAGCATCAAGTTTCCGCCAAGGACTAATTCTCTGAAATGAAGAACAAGCATGGTTAGTGGCCCCAGAGTCTATAATCCAGGCAGAATCATCATTCTCCATTAAACAAGCAAATCATATTTACCTTGTTTTGCCTTCTTCTGCTCTGCCAAATATTTGGGGTAGTTTCTCTTCCAGTGCCCATCCTAGTTGCAATGGAAACATTTTCCCTTGTCAATCCTCACTAGTTGTCTACCCCTTGAAGCAACAACTCCTGGGTTAGCAGCAACCTTCCCCTTTCCACCATAATTCTTCTTCTTCCACTTTTTGGTGCCGAAGGAAGAAGGTGCAGACTTAATTCCTGAGGTCGAACCTTTGTGGAACTTTTTAGAAGATGAAGCAACATTTGCTTCACCCTTCTTTTCCTTGCTTTTCAACAAGGATTGGAAAGTTGACAGCTCGTTGAGCAGAGTAGTCAGGTTGTAGTCAATTCTGTTTAGAACAACATTGCTACGAAAGTGAAGAAAGCTATCTGGTAAAGATTCCAGAATGATGCTAACCTAGCTGGTCTCATCGATGCTTGACCCATTCATCTCTGCCACGTTGAGGTGGATCATCATGTTGAGAATGTGTTCTCGAACAGATGACCCCTCTTGCATACGTGAATTGAAGATGTACTTGAAAGCGTTGTGTTTGAGCTATGCGAACGGTTGTCCAGACATCCCTCACAGGGGCTCCACGATCTCACATGCAGTAACCATGGGCTCATGCTTCTTGGCCAAGATTTCATTAAGGCTTGCCAAGATATACGCTCGGGCCTTTTCGTTCGCCATTGTCCAGCACTTATAAGCTTCTCGAATATTTCGAGCAGCAATAGGAGGTGGAATGGGAGGACACTCCTCCATCAGGACAAAACGTAGATCATCGATTATCAAAATCGTGTTTATGGTGTTTTTCCAACTAGGGTAGTTTTTGCCAATTAGTTTGTCGGCGACAAGTAAACTTAGAGTCGCAGTGGCCATATTAAAATTGCTGAAACAAAACAAACTTTATTAAGTCTACTTGTATTAAACCACTTTTAGAAAACCAATTATGTTTTAGCAAAATAATTTAGTGTACTCTAAGCTACATCTATTTTGCAATAATGCTTCAGTGAGGCAAGACAAAAGTCACAGTAGGGTGATCAAGTGCCCCTTCACTAAAATGAGACATTCTAAACCATTAGACAGAAATAACTCCTTGTAACTGAATCTAATAGTCATCATTGTTCGGTTCAGAATTTATTAACATCTTTAACAATTCTATGTAAGTGTAACTCCTCATTTTAGGTTCTAGAGTTCCACCCTAATAAGCCAACCTTAGGTAAAAACTGATTAAAATAAGAGACTAAAGCAACCCTATCCATTTTTGGAGATCAAATAAAGAGTTATGCAAAACTTCCATCATTTAGGGGGACACCCACGATGCCACGAGTTGATGCACGAAACTTTATCCAACCTAATGAGAAAGACCGAGGGATATGTAGTCACACGTCCTGCTCCCACTTACTATGAACATTCTCTTCATTCACCTTGGTATTGACCTACCCAAATGCCACCCATAGGGGGACACCCATAGTGCCTCGAGGCCGATGATAGAACTCACGGTGTATAATTTTAGGGAGAACATGTAGAGGTTAAAGTAAAGTATCATATACCCCATTTTTCTCCCACCGAGTGTTCTACCTAGGGTTCATTAACTTAGAAAATCCGGCTACTGATTTTATCTAAGTGATTGTTTAATTTGCTCAAAAACAACATTTGTCTTTGATGATTAAACAACTTTGATTCAAGTCTTATTAAACTCTTTAACAGACTTTCATCAAATTTGCATGCATGTAACAAATCTATCTAATTCACCTTTCCAGATAGGTTCGCAGGTAGGGATGCGATGTTTCCATCGACTTAAGTCCCCCCAGCCTAGCCAGAACTAGCCTTAGATAAAAAGACCCTTATATATACATTTGTTACATGTTTAATCTGCTATTAGGAATCAATTTAATCCGATTAATTCGATTTAAAAGATTAAACTTAGATTTATAATCTCATCAGAAATGTGATCTTAAGTCTATCTCAATCAAATTTTAAAACACTTTTAAAAAATGATTAAAGCCTAAGATTTGCATGCAACTCTTTATTATTGATTTTAATTCTAATTTCATTTATTATGACACTTATAAGAAATGAAACAATTAAGACCAACCAACATTGCAGGCTAGACATACATAAGTTATTTATAACAATTATAAATTAACCTAAGGTAGTGTCATGCTTCATGCAATGTTCATTCATTACTAATATATAACTCTTGTATATACAAGTAATGAATTAAGCTATAGCATATATTCCATACAAACATTCAACCTTATATTATAACAATTATAATATAAATAATGCATGGGTATGCTATAATGCATGAATACATTTATTATAACTCTTATATTATATGATGCATGAGCATGCTTTATGTAATAAAAATCATGCATATAAATATATTATAACACTTATAATATAAAATGATACATGAAAATAAATGCATAACCTATGATGAGTTTTAAAACTATATGACATACATTATGGTATATAAAATAAACATACATCACATGTATATATAACTAAAGTTGATGGATCGGGATAGATAATCTCAAAACTAGAAATAAATGGCTAAACTATTACAAAAAAAAAGTTCACCGGTTCAGAACAAGTGAACTGGGTCTTGAACCGCTCGCCTCGAACCGCTTCACCAAGAACCCTTGCAGGTTGATCATGTAGCAAACTCTTAATCATCGAGCAGCATGGCGTCGAGTATAAACGATTGTTTATATGCGATCGCGTAGCTTTTGACTATGCAATGAGCATGAAAGTCTACACGATAGTATAGCAAACTTCAAGTATTTATACTATGTGATCATGTAACTAATGACTATGCGATGAGCATGATAGTCTACACAATCGAATAGCGTGCGTCGAGTATCGTATATTATGCAATCGTATAGCTAATGACTATGTGATGATCATGGTAGTCTATATGATCGTTTAACACGCAAGCTTGTGTCGAGTATCATATACCGCACGATTGTCTACCCATCGAGCATCTACGCGATCATGCAGCTAACGCAACACGATCGTGTAGCAAAGTCTACATGATCGCGTAGCATTAGTTATGCGATCGTTTAGCAAATGCTACATGATCATGTAGTAAATTCTATACGATCGCATAACAAAATCTAAACAATCGTTAGCTGTAGCTACATGATGCGACAATCTTTGTTTCGTCTTTTCCATTGAAACGCACTATAGCCCTTCTTAGCGACTCAAAACTAAACGAATGCAGACTCGATTGCAATTTATTGCCCAAAAACGTAGGGGCCCTTATAAATTAACTTTGTAAATTTAAACAGAAAGCCATAAATAGAGATTACTACCCCAAAACATCCATCAACAACCATCCACATACATTTACCATTTAAATGCAATGCAGAAATTAAAACCCACCACTATTGTAAACGATTTCAATACAGAAATGGAATTTGGAATCAGAACTACAACCTGGCTCTGATACCAATTGAAGGAACTTATTTTATAGAAATCCTTGAGCGGAAGCGGATCGTCCAAATTCCATTTTAATTGAAAACTAAATTTACAGTAAACATACAAGATATGCATTCAATGTAAATTACAACATGCCTTTTATAAAGAAAAAAGGTTCAATAGATACTACATTTGAAGAACTTTTCTTCTTGTAAATCCCTCGAACAGTCACAAACCTCAAACTCAACAAAAACTTGAAGACCTCTTCAAAAATTCTCGAACCAACAAGAGACACAACCATTGGGAGGCTTTGGTATTCTCAGAGTGAGAGTTCAAGAGTGGTGGGCTCTGACTATTTTGGTTTTGAGGGTTTGTTTAAGTTTGGAGAAGGAAGAAGATTGAGAATTCAGAAAGTTTCTATTCTTCAATCGTATAGTGCTCTATGTTATTCTTGTCAGGAAGAAGAGAAACAAAATTTCTTTTATTCCTTTTGTCATAAAAAACAAATTAACCACCCACTAAGATGGTTGTAGAGAAATTAGGAATTATTATCCAAAATAATATAATTAATATAAATAAATATGATAACTAACTTATCATATCTTATTTATATTAAACTATATAGTATATAAAATATAATACATAACCTATAGTTTTAATATTGTATCATATACAATATAAACTATAGTTCCTTATCTCTATTTTATGGCATTTAATATAAATCATATTTATATTAAATTTAACAACTATGAATCACGTTCATAGTAAATATATTTGAATTCCATTCAAATATTTATTTTCATTAATTAAACTATAATGTATCAAATACATTATAACAAGTATATCATATATAATTGAATCAATTTAATTATATCATATATAATTAAATTCTCTCTTATTAATTTGAACCATTCAAATTAACTCAAAAACTGATTCTTAACTAAATCTTTTTAAGCTACCAAGGGGACCTTATAGACCTGTAGTTTGAAGCTCCAACAGTACGTGAATAATTAATTAAACTCTTTAATTACATTATTCACCATCCGTTAACTATCGAACACTCCACTAAAGACCGACAGCTACACTTTTCGCACTACATATATATTTTTGTGTTCATTGGATATAACCAATCAATAGTACGAAGATTCTTCACAAATTGCTTGTAATTACAACTGGGCCAAACTGTTTTGCCCCTGTAGTTACATCTAACTCCTTAAGTACCACTGATTCCTCTAATGAACAATAAGTCATAGTCCCATTATGACTGGGTCCTCTCTTCACAAGAGAGGGTGTGGTCACTATGTTCAAGACCTGGAATCAGTCCTTAAATGAGCAATTTATCTACTTATCCCTGCTTCGGGGAAGGAGTGAATTCTGTCTTGTGTAGCTGAGTTCCCAGCTCTCCAATTAGACGAATCCCCAAAATGGTAGGTTTGTTGAGTTGCCAATCTGGCCACTCTCACCCATACAAATCAAAGAACCGCCCTCATAGACAGGAGTTCACAACTCACTCAGGATTCAGGTCATGTTACCTACGGTCATCCTGGTGAAATGAAAGTCTCTATTATGAACAGTGTTATGTAATGAGACTAAACATTTTGTGGCCCGGTCTTATACAACCTCCTTTGTATAGAATATCCCCACTCATATGTCTAATATATAAATGATCAGGATCAGATCATTTGTAGCACTTTACAATAATTGTAACACCTACAAAACGGGCCATATTCGTAGTGTCACCAAGATAAGGTACCCAATCTTATCTATATACTACAGACCATTTAGGTTATCACTTAAACATGATCCACCTATATGTCTCCACATACATGTTTAAGTTACAACGATAACCTTGGATGTTAGTTTATTGGTTTGTGGTTAATGCAACTAAAATATCACATATTTTTTAGACAAAGTGAATAAAAATATCATATATTGTTAATCACATAAAAGTTTGTTCATACAAAGTTTACAAACTTTAGGACCCTACGAGATTTCGGGCATCAATCCCAACATAAATTATATAAAATAACCTAGGATCTTAGTTTATTGGATTGAGTGTATGCTCATAAAATAAGAATTATTTTTATTAATAACAATTTGTTTATACAAAGTTTACAAAATACAAGAAGACAAGAGAGATTTAGGACACCAATTCCAACAATCTCCTACTTGTCCTAAAGCTTAGGGAGCCAAATATACAATACAAATAAAGTACAAAATACAATAAACAAGGGCATACACTATACCCAAGTAACATTATGATCATTGAAAGACAACAATGCAAGCTGAACTTAATGCCATGGAACACAACTATACTTGGATTGTTGTCCCTTACCTTCTCAAAAGAATTGGTTCAAAGTGGGTTTACAAAATAAAATACAAAGTCAATGGTTCCATTGATCGCTACAAAGTATGTTTGGTTACAAAAGGCTATACATAACAAGAAGGATTAGATTCTATTGGGACATTTTCTTCCAGTGCCAAAATGGTCACCGTTCGGGTATTGTTAACTTTGGCAGTATCTTCTAATTGGCCTCTTGTTCCATTAAATGTTAACAATGCCTTTCTTCATGGAAATTTAGTTGAAGAGGTTTACAAGGATCTCCCTCTAGGTTATAAGCCGTCTATTAAGGTTCCGAGTAAGGGGAAGCGTCTTGTTTTCTGATTAAATAAATTCATTTATGGTTTGAAGCAAGCCTCGCGCCAATGATTTGCCAAGTTCTTGAATGCTATTTTTCATTTGGTTTTAGGCAATCTAAAGCTTGTTACTCTTTGTTCATTTGAGGTACTGGAACTAATTTTGTGGCATTGTTGGTTTATGTTGATGATATCATCATCACTAGTATTAATTCGTCGGATATTAAGCAATTAAAAGTGCTTCTTAACGAGCATTTTTAGTTGAAAGATCTTGGTTGTTTGCGGTATTTTTTGGGGCTTGAACTTGCGAGGTCTTCTAAAGGCCTCACTATATCTCAACGTCACTACACTCTTCAAGTTCTTGAATATTCAGGCCTTTTAGCTACTCGCCTTGAAGTAGTTCCTATGGATCCTTTGCTCAAATTGAAACATTCTGATGTTGACTTACTATTGGATCCTATTATGTATAGACGACTTATTGGCCGTCTTTTGTATCTTATGATTTCTAGGCTCAAGATTACGTTTGCAGTAAATAAGTCGAGTAAATTTGTTTCCAAGCCTAATAAGTCTCATTTAGTAGAATATCACCTTCTTCATTATCTAAAGGCTAAACCAAGACAAGTTATTTTTTTACCTATAACGACTTCTTTTCAACTCAAGGCATTTGTTGATTCATATTGGGCAGCTTGTCTTGATACAAGGCGTTCAACTACTGATTTTTGTGTTTTTCTTGGCTTTTCTTTAGTCTCATGGAAATTCAAGAAAGAATAACTGTCTCACGTTCATCGGCAGAGGCAGAATATTGTGCTTTGGGATTGGTTACTTGTGAATAACTTTGGTTTTCGTACTTAATGATCTTTAATTTCTTTTTAGAAACCTGCCATTTTGTTTTATGACGATCAGGCTGCAAATTATATAACTTCTAATCCCATTTTTCATGAACGTACAAAGCATATTGAGTTGGATTACCACTTTGTTCGAGAAGGTTTATGATGTTTTGTAAAGTTGTTGCTAGTACGATCAGATTTGCAGCTTGTTGATGCCTTCAACAAGTCTTTGTCGGCAACCCATTTAATTCCTTTAATCATCAAGATGGGAATTCTAAATATTTTATCTCCATCTGGAGGGGGAGTATTAGTTTGTTATTAAGCAGTTATACATTTGTTATATTAATTTGTTATATTAGTTTGTTATTAGGCAGTTACATATTTGTTATATTAGTTTGTTCTTAGACAGTTATTGTTATTTATTAGTGTTGTGAAATATGTCACTTACACCACACAAGTTTAAAGTATAACGGGATTTGACAGTAATATAAAAACATTTGTTATATTAGTTTGTTATTAGATAGTTATTGTTATTTATTAGTCAGACAACAAGAGCGTCGTTCAATTGGCATAGTGTTCATATTATCACTCTCACTCTCATGGTTTATGAGAATCGTATTATTCTCTTAAAGTGTGCAGTTTTTACACTACTGTCAAATCCCGTTATACTTTAAACTTAGTTTAAATGAAATACGTCACTTACACCACACAAATTTATACTTTTACCAAAACCTTTTCTTTTTCAAATTAAAGAGTGAAATGACAATCTTATCCTTGCAATTTTGAAATCTCGCATATTGTTCTTGATTCAAAATTTACTTTCATCATTTGACACAATTTTCTTTCCTTCGATGACAAAAGGAAAACCCGTTGGAAAGAGATCTAGGTGGTTGGAGGAAATTTGAAGAGAAAATTGAGAAAGAGGCTATGTATTATTAAGCAATTCTAATTTTTTTTTTTTTTTTTGGCTTGATACAAACGTTAAGACATATCTCCTATTTATATTAGTTGCCTCCCCTAAATCTATGGCTAGAATTTTGCCAACAGGTCACAAATGTTTATCCGGACTATTCTCGACAATTACTTATCTCCTACTTTCTAGAGAATCCTACAAAATGCTCTAACATTTCCTACATGTAATTTTTCTAGAATATTCTAATGTTTGATATTTCTAGAACTTGGGCTTTTGTTTGGATTAGGCCCAATTACTTTTAACCCAAAATCAAGTTTATATTTCAACAAAAACCTAATAGGTCCTTACAAATTGAATGCATAAACAATCAAACTAAAGATCGAGAGTACATATTTGAATAAAAAAAAAGGGTGAGTTTAAATTTAACACGTCTTGTTCAATGGACGCTAATCTTTTGATATACTAAATCAAAATTAGACGCAATTATTTAGTAGTAGATTATAAATAGATATAGATCGAGAGTTCAATATGCATAATCATCATCGAAAATCATGTAATTGTTGTTCCTCCTCGATCTCTCCCTTTCAGCCTGCTAAAGTTCACAAATAATAATGATATCAGGATCATATTCTAAGAGTTATATATGGACTATAATATAAAAGTATTATTCATTAATTTAGACTGACCTTATACATAAGCCTTTCGAAAGCTTCAGTTCCATGTTCTTCCATGTACTTTTCAGCAGCCGTTAACACATCATCTGGAGTACTGAAAATATCTTTGGTCTTTCGAGGGATGTACCATAGCGTAGAAGTTTGAGGGTTCATATAATGTGGCCTAATGAAGTTTTTGTAAACGTGTGCTGCTCCATTGAAATGTGGTAGAACTAGCCAACTCATTATTATTAGTTTCACATATGGCCAAATGGCAACCCTACAAAACATTTGCATAAACACAAATATAAGGGTCAAATAACATAAGTTTCATGTTAAATAATCAAGTAACCCAACTCATTCTAATCAATCCAAAAACTTATGCACACGAGTCATGTCATGGAAAATTTTAGTTATACAAATATTTGAAATTTTTTTCACTTGTGAATTTAAAAATTTATAAAAAATCTAACTAATAGCTAGAAATCAATATTAATGAAGAGATAAAATAACATTATTGGAGTTTAAACATAAGACCTCTTATTTCTGATACCATGTTAAATAATCAATCAACCCAAAAATATAAGTCGATGAGTGATGGTAAATTTAATTATATCAAACATATCTTAATTAGTGTTATACATAAAACCAAACAATATGACTTAAGTATTATTTGATTTATGTAGGCTCTGTTTGGTAATTATTTTGTTTTTAATTTTTAATTTTAAACTTAAGTTTATAAACATTATTCCTATGATCTATTAGTTTATATGTTTTGTTACCCAGATAAGGCTGTTTTTAAAATTAAAATAAAAAATTGAAAACTAAAAAATGTAGGCCCCGTTTGGTAACCATTTTGTTTTTTTTTTTTGTTTTGATTTTTGAAAACTAAACCTATTTCTTCCCAATTTTTTAAAGTGATTTGTATCTTTCTTAAGCACAATGATCGAATTTTTAGCCAAATTCCAAAAATAAAAATAAAAATTGAAAAACTAATTTTTTTAGTTTTTAAAATTTGACCTGATTTTTTAAACCATAGGTAAAAAGTAGATAATAAAAGAAAAAAAAATTGGAAGTGAAAGTAGTGTCTATAGACTTAATTTTCAAAAACAAAAAATAAAAATCAAATAGTTAACAAACGGGATCGTAATTTTCAAAAACTTGTTTTTGTGGAGTTGACCAAGAATTCAAATATTTATATAGTAAATATGAAAACTATAAGTAAAAAAACAAAATAAAAAGTAAAATGATTATCAAAAAAGACTTTACTCATTCAACTTTGGTTCATTACGTATTTATACTTTTAAGGTAGGAAGTTTACTTTTTTTTGTTTTTTTTTTTTTAATAAAAGGCAGAAGATTTAAAGTAGAGATATCTTATTGGTCACTCACATTAATTCACTATATTTACCAAACAAATAAAAAGTTTTAGATATTTTAAATACTACATGGACTAGAGTAGAATAAGCTTAGAATTCAATTTAGCTAGATTTAATATAATAAAATTTGTTCATATTTGAATGGTTCATGGTTGAAAACATAGCAAGATTAGAACCACTTACACTTCAAGTATTTTGGCAAATGTGAGCTCAAAAAGAGTCATGAGAGAGTACAAAACCCAGTAAGTGAGCCATTGCTGGTCGTCCACTATTGACTTCGTCTCTATAGCCTTGATCGAAGCATAGCTATATATATTATTTTCAAACAAAAAACCAACATCCCCAAATCAAAATTCCATAAAATAATCACCCAATTAAAACACATTTAATGCTTTAGTTAACAATCTAATATTATTTCTCACTTACAGAGGATACACCAACGAAACCACAGGCCTGCAAACGAAAATCAATTAAGAAGGCAAAATAGTAATAATAATGTATTTCATAAATATAATTAAAGATCATAATGAAAGGAACAATCACTAAAATTATTACAGAGCAAGCACATCGAAGTTGTTAGCCACGACTTGAAGAAAATTCCCCGAACCCATAACTTGAAATTCAACTTCTCTATACTACTCTTGGTTTTTGAATGGTAAGGGAAAATAAAAAAAGAAAGAGAAGAGCAAAGTTTGTCAAAAAGCAATTTTTGAGGGACTATCGGCTAATTCTCCGATAATTATGGTACACGATAAAAGAGGCACCGATTTTCATTGGGTTCTAATCTCCTACGCCAATGTACAACTCATTACCCTACACACTCTCTCTCTTTTTGTTCAATTGATTCTCCACTACCAGAAATTAGCCTGAATTTGAGTTGTTTTTTCCAGGTGGTATTTAATTGGTAATTGGTCATATGGTTTTGTTGGTGAATAAATGCTTGATTAAATTATCTATGGAAATAATATGGTCCATCGTCAATATTATTATATATTCAATTTATATAATAGATCTTCAAATGTATAGATGCTTGCAAGGACTTGGGAGTGGGATCGAAATATCTACCTGGTCAATGGTCAACGATATATAATGATGAAGAATTTGTGGCGATGATGACGCCATATATGCGTAAGCAAATGTTAGAGAATGATCGAGACACGAATGCCTAATTAGGGCATACAAATAATGATTGGCAAAGTTTAGCAAAACGTAAACCTTATATTTGCCGCTGCTTAATACTATTTGGAGATTCTAATTTCACCATATTTACACCATCAATTATCATGATAAAAAAATAATAATAATAATATTGAATTAATTGAATAACCGATTTTAAGCTGAAATATAGTCAAGTACTTATGGAATTCCTGAAAATTGCCTAGGTTAAAATAAATCAACTTTTTTTAATCAATAATATGATATTATCCACTTTGAATCCAATCTCACATAATTTAACTTTTCAACAAGTTTTAGCAGAAAAAAAATCATCAAAAGGAAGGATAGAAGAGTTTGAGAAAGAAAAAACTTTTTTCATCAAGTACAATTATTTATAGTACCCCCTTTCCACTTTACAACTTTGAGTTGCTTAAATAACTTCAAAACCAATAGAAATGTATTTACTTTATATATCATAGATCATTTTTTAAACAAGATAGGAAGATAATACATCTAGGTATCTCAAATAGGTTGATATGTCTTTTAGTGTCTTCATCACACTTCTCATCCAAAAATGCTGCATTGATATACATATGTCATAAGTCATCAATCCACTATTTTCATGATGTCAAACAGCTATGAGCCATTTTCATTAGCAATGTAATTAACTTGACTTAAATCTAAATGTAATTCAATTAGTTATAATATTATATATTGATGTGAGCATGGCTTCTATGTTCTACACAAATGAGAACTTAAATTCATCCAATCTTGAGGAAATGTAATATGAGACATAGAAAAATTAATAGAAAGATATAGCAGCAAATATGAATGCAGGATTTATCAGTTAAGTTATGTCGGTGTCTTTCTATCTTGAAGTTGAAAGTTCAAACATTTATATATATTTTTTCTGTATTACCCAATCATATATAGATATATAGATAGATAATTCAAAAACTAAAGTTAGCAATGCAATTTCATTGATATGATATTCATTTATGTTGAAAACATGGCCAGTTGCCTGCTGGTTCTCATGGGGGGTCTCATTCACTTGAGAGGGAAAATACAAAGCCAAATCCAAGCCTTTTTTCATGTTTTCGCTTCTCAAAAGCTTTAATTACTTACCAAATCCATCCATACTACTATAACACTAAAAAAAATTGCACTTTTAAATGGAAACTCAATACACAAACTGCAATAAAAAATAAAAATCACTCCTTTTTTTTTTTCTTCTCAATAACATACCTGTAATCCTATTGTGGTAAAATTGCATAACTCATATTTAATATGATATGTATATTTAGTGAGAAAATGAATGAGTAGAGAAAAAAAAAAAAGAAAGTATAATATTAGGATTGGAAATTCAGCAAGCATACAGATTGTTGAGATGTTGTTGTTGGGTCTATGATTGATTAGGATTATTAGAAGTTGGCGATTCTGAAATGGACAATCCCGGCATCGTTGTTCTATAAGCACTTAGAGCCGCCAACATCCCCAAGTGGCTCTCCGTCGCCGGACCACCGCCACTCCCGATCCCTGTCCCCAACTGTTGCCCACTTGGCAAAGTGCCATTGTGGTGGCAGATTCATGAAATGAAACCCTCCGCCGCCGCCCCGCCAGCCCGCCCCTCTCAACATGCTGCTGTTACCCACCGACGGAAATGTCCACATCGGATCACTCCCCTGATTGCTCGGATTCGTTACCATCCAAAATGTCGCTGGTAACGCACTGCTTTGACTGGCCGGAATCGACCCGGTACTGGTTTGAACTAAATAATTCTCTGACGACGATTCCAACTGCTCCGACCGCCGTTTTTTTCCCGCTTCCATGACGTCAATTCCACCTTGATCTTGCTTGAAGGCGCTCGCATAATTATGAGAGTTGAAATTCAAGAATGTAGACGAATCTTCGATGAGAGTATGATTATGATTGTTGTTTCTATCCCAAAGATCGGATATTGTTCTGACGGCGAATTGGGTGGGACTGAAATAACTCGTCCGTAGATGAGAAGGAGCGGAGATGGTGGAGCCAGAGCTACGAAGAGAGATATTAAGCGAAGTGAAATTAGCTGGAATGGTGCCGGTACCGGTGGCAGCGATAACGGCAGGCTCAGCCTGTTGTAGAAGCCACTCGATGGTTTCGCCGTCGGATTTGTGACCGAGCTCTCTAGTGAGTTGAAAAACCCTAGCAGCACAAAGGGCAGGCATCCGAATCCGACGGCCACGACCGTCAACTTTCGTGTGACGGTCTTTGGTGGTGGCCCTTTTGGGAGGTGGCTTCGAAATTTGAAGATTTGGATTTGGAGTTGTTGTTATTGCCATCGTTGTTGTTTCTCCGTTGTTTGCGGAGGAGGAACATGGCTGTTGTGGTTGTTCTTCCTTTTTCTTCTCCAACAATTGTAATGGAAAATTAGGTCTTCGGATCCCATTTTCACCATCCATGATCATATGTGTAGACAATCTTTTGTCTTTTTTTTTTTTTTCCCCTTCTAGTAGTACATGATCTGTAGTAGCTGACCCTTGGATGGTATCACATAGTGGGTCTCTTTCTTCTCTCTCATATATGGGAATTTCCTTTCAGATGGGAGTTGCCAATTGCCATAGCCTCTGTCTCTCAAAAACTTTTCTCCTTTTCATATCCACGCACAACATAAGGGGATGTGGGCAAGCAAGGCTTTAAGCAACAAAAATAATGAGTGGTATTTCTATCAATAACCCAAAAACAATATTTT
Organism: Benincasa hispida; assembly: GCF_009727055.1. Lineage (NCBI taxonomy): Eukaryota > Viridiplantae > Streptophyta > Magnoliopsida > Cucurbitales > Cucurbitaceae > Benincasa > Benincasa hispida. The sequence continues at coordinate 45,137,892 of NC_052355.1, read as the reverse complement.
TTTTCTTTTCTTTCTTTTTTTTTTTTCCCTTAAAGGGACTTAAATTAGGGTTTTGTCTGAATATATGTGGACTTTTTTTTAGTGTTTGTGTAATTTCAAAGGATTAGAGGGATTAGTTTCTTTTCTTTTTTTGCTAGATTTTAATTTGAAGGCATAAAGATAGGGTGAGAGGTGGGTCCCAACCAACCAAGTCAAAAAATAATAATAATAGAGAGGGACTGACTGGTAAAAGGAAGATCATGAATTATATATAATAAATAAAATAAATTAAACATGATGCATGTGGCTCCCATATCATTCCTATCATCATTGATATAATTTGCGTTTGATACCCTTTTTCCCTTTTCACTTTGCCACACTAGGGCTTCAGCTTTCTCGAAATTCCGCCCCCTTCCCCTTCTCTTTGTTTTCTTTCCCTCCCTTTCCCTTTCCCTGATCCCCAAAAAACATGACAATTGACCCCCCTAGTTCAATGTTTTTTTTTTTTTTTTTTTTAACTGTTTTGTTTTTAACTATGTCCACACAGTCAAAGATGAATATGTAAATATCTCAAGTTAAATCTAATCATTTATCTATCTTAACTTGGGAGAAAATATGTGGAAAGTAAATATATTGTAATTAAAGTTATTCTTGCTCCTTTATCCGATCAATTAGATGTGAAAATAGCTCACTTTTGATAAAAGTGATTTGTTTTAAAGAATCAAGAGAGAGAAATAGGTTCATGATTAAAGTTTTGAATGAGATTGGCTTTTTATTTTTCAATTTTATGTTGTATTAGTCTGCTAGAACATCATTTAAACACTGACTGACAACTAAATCTAAAAGTTTAAGTTGATGTAAAGTCTACGAGACTATGAGAGTATATTTTCTCACATTCATATAGATTAACAAGTGGCAGTAACATAGTTTGGGGAATCAAACAAAGTGCATGCAGTAGAATCAAAAGGGGATGGGACAGGATAATCCTACAGCTCTCTCTTTTTTAATTTTCCAAAAGAAAATAAACATAAAATAAAATTTATCTCTTTTACTTTTTAGCCATACCCCAAAGTGGGCTTTTCCCCGAGCCACCTCTCCACCATCCAATTTGCCTTCTCCTTTTTCAGTGATTCAAAGGGGTTTCCCAGTCTCCACTGTTTTTCCATGTACTTCTTTTTATTTATTATCATAACTCTTTATTTTTACAAATTATTACAATTTTCAATTAATTAATTGATTCCTATTTTCATCTATTCGACAAAATTAATGAAGCCTTAATCATTATGGTTGGCTGCTTTGTTTTAGAAATATTTCATTAATTACATTAAAAATAATAATAATAAAAAAGTTCAATTTTTTAAGGTCTCTATCTTGGAAGCGAGGCACTGTGTAGGAGAGTTATTGTTATGTGGTCCTCAAAAATATCTTAAATGCTTTACGTGCAAAATGTTAAGTTTTTATTACTTTACCTTTTTAATGAAGGGGTTTTTTTTTTTCCTTGTTTATCTTTGCTAATTCAATTCATTATATTTTAATATCTATCGGTTTGAAACTTATACCAAAGTCAGCAAAATTCTTGGGCAGAACACTTCTCTTTTCTTTTTCTTTTTCACTCTACACGTATTTTTACTATGCATATATTGATTTGCAGCTTTGGATATGGGGATATGTGGGAATCATAACAAATACTTCACTACCTTTGAATTCAGTTTCATCATCAGCTTTTTATTTTTAAATGTATTCATACAGTATCTTTGCTTAGATCTGATGATATATTATATTTCCAATACTATACAAACACATTATTTAAAGCTTTAACAAGATATCAATTTAAAATATAGTTTGCATTATTTGACTACGTACTATAGCAATCTGTTCAAATTTTGACTGGAAATTGGAACATGGAATATGTTGATATCCAAGATTCGACGAGGGCAAAACTTATGTAACACCTTTATGTGACAACAATTGTAAATTTGTAATTCGGTGAAAAACATAACTTGCAAAATAGAAAAGTCTGCATACCGACCAATGTTTATCACATAGACTCATATAGACTCTGATGCTTGAATTAAAAAGTGATTAAGTGCAACAAGTTGAGAATTAAGTGTCAAAATGGACTTACCTACTTTCCCTAAAGCTATCATGATGTATTTATATGTGTATAATTGATTTAAGTCCTTCCCAATAGGATTTTGGAGTTACATTAGGATTTTCCTTTAACTCATTGATTAGGTTGGAGCATGGGAGATGGATGTATTCCATTTGGCATTTTAACCAAGTTGGTCGCGGCCAAGCACCTTTCTTTAGGCCTATTAATTTGGTCCTTGTGCATTCCTATATATAGACGCATGCCCCATTAGGTACTTTTTTAGGCTTGACTTTGGTCTTGGTTGAGGTCAAGCAAGCCTAGCTCGGGCCAAGACAACCCTCTTTTTTAGGTGCGATTTGGTCTTAGGGTGCCACTTTCGGTCCTAATCTTGTTATCTCCTTAGTTTTGTTATTTATATTCTTGTTTTTGATGTCGATTATGCTTTTTGATCCAAAATCCCTCTTGATTAAATGAATGTCGATTTGGTCTAATGATTTTATGCACCAAAAGTGATTTTGAAAATTATTTAAAAGAAAAAAATAGTGTTAGAAATGACTCAAAATTCGATCCAACGGCCAACACACAGAAGGTAAAGCCCCATGTGCTTAATATTCTCAAATGTAACTTAAAAGGAGACACATATAAAAGGGCTAAACGAGAGAGAGATATGAAGTGACATTGGTAATATAACATTCCAACAACTAGCAATTAATTAATCATGCCCCAACCCAATGATGAGTGTAGTTTATTATTTTGAAGTCAAATTTACACAAACTAATCATAAGATTAACGGATTTCATTAAGGAAAACTGTACACTGGAAGTACACATTTGTGAGGATATTAATTGAAGTTGAAGAAACACTTTACTAACCTTATTGGGGTTGGTTTTGTTTTTGTTTTGTACTAAACTAAGTTAGTTAGTGTTGTCCTAGAGTTAAGATAGAAGAGATATAATGTGTACTTTGAAGAAAGATGTGATGTTTATTAGACATCACAAAAACTTAGGGTTATAAGATTTGATATATATATAATTTAGGAGTTATTGTAAGGTGAGTAATACCAAAAGCTTTGTCTCATGCATTGTCACTATAGCCAACGACATAATCACGTTGGCTCTGGATACAAACCTAAAAAGGACTCATCACAATCATGCTGTCTGTGAAAAAACCAGCTACTTCCTCCTTCATATATTTTTAGAATCGTGGGTGAGAAGACGTTTCTTTTTCCTTTTTTGAAAAAGCTGCCTTCTGGTACACATTATTTCATTTTTTTTCTTCTTAATTTTATTATATCAATTTCGGAAATTAATTAATATTTCGTTATAGTGATGTGTAAAGAAGAGTAGAACCTCGTTTAGGAGTATAAAAGATTCAGTCAAGAAGATTATTAAATATCTACAAAATTATGCTGATCATTACTTGAATTTTTAGTTTTCAGGAAGAAGTGTGTTCAATTTAGTAAAATTTAATTATTTTCTCCTTCTCTATCTTCCGACTTCTCCTTCTTCCTCTTCTCTCTTTTCCTCATCTTCTTCTTCTTCTCTAGTTAATTACAGTTTTGTTGCTAGTTCAAAACTGTTAATTAGAATGACAATGATAGACGATGGAAGGCCAAATTATAGATCAAGTGATAGTAGATTTTGATAGTTTTGTTGCTAGTTCCAAAATGTAATTAAAATGATAATCATAGACAATGAAAGGTCAAGCGATAGACTACTACCAATTGTCTATCAATAAATAATCATTTTGTTGTTGCTAGTTATTGGTAGTTTTTTTACTTTTAGATAGTTTATGATACATACATTAGACATTATTATCGAAAAATTTGTTCATTTTAGATAGTTGTGATATATATTGTTATCAATGATAGACATTGTTATAGAAATGGATAGAAATTTATCACTGATAGATACCTTAGAGTCTATCGATGTCTATCAGTGATAGAAACTGATAGAAATCTATCATTAATACTATCAGTGATAAAAACTGATACAAGTCTATCATTGATAGAGGTTGATAGAAGTTTATAAGTATAAATCAATATTGTTTTTTTTTGCTATTTCTGTAAATAATTTGATATTTTTTCTATCAGTGAAAATTTCTCTTGAATATTCATTATACCCTATTCTAAAGTTTACTTTTTCAAAGCCTTTCCATTAGAAAAAGAAGACAAATTACAAAACCACCCTTGAATTACAATAGTAGTTATAATTATACTCTTAATTTAATGGTGTTAAAATTAGACTCCTAAACATACAGTAGTTGAAGAAATTGGACATCCAAATGATAAAAATTGAACTCTCATACTTATACAATTGTTCCAATTTCTAAAATTATATAAATTTGATGGTTCAATTCAAACACTTGTATAAGCTTAACGGTTCAAGTTTTGTAACCGAAAGTTTGAGAGCCCATCTTCTTTTAGGTGGTTTTTGCAATTAACCAAAAAAGTGTTTAGAGATTATAATAAACTTGAAATTCGATTTTTTTTGGGGAGAGGGGGTGGAAACGAAAAATTTAAGTTAATCTAGTGAATAAAATATTCATTATTATTGCAAAAATTGACAATTCGATCTTTCACTAAATACTTGCTAAGTTAAAAAAAAAACTTAGAATGAAGTAAATAAAATGGGAAAGAAACACAATAATGTACTAAAGTTGACAGCCAAGAGAATTGGAGAGAGTGTTTGATGTGTGGATTAGAACTTAGAAGATCAAATTTGATTTCCAAGAAATCACGTGCAATGTTGTCAATCTAAATATCTTGAACACGATGGCTTACCTTACATGCATTATGCATTAAAAAAAATCAATTAAAAAAAGTTAAATTTATTTAATTTTGTGGGAATGTTGGTGGTTAACAGGCCATAAATATATCATTTTTCGTACTGTTTTTAGTCAAGTCCACTAACTCCAATCCTTTTTTTTTTCTTCCTATTTATATAGAAAAATCCCAAATCTGTTTTTCTAATTTCTTGTTTTGTAGACTATTTTAATATGAAAGATACTTATGTATCAGTTTAGAAATTCGTTACTATGATTAGGAGAATATTTAGCGTATGATTATTGCTTTTAGATATATTATGATAGAAATTGGAATGACAGGCTGGCAGCCTAACAAGGGCCACAAACGTAAAGAGATTCACAGCTTGTTTTTATTTATTTATTTATTTTCTTTTTCTTTATGGATATCAACATCATTGTTTATTAATTTAATAGACAAGATAATAATAAAAATGTATATTATATTATATTGTCTTTTTTAATTTTTATTTCTTAAATTTAAATATTTGTGGCGTCGATTGCAGCCGACGAACCTTCGCCGGTGATGGTATCTAGTTGAGAAAATTCAATGAGAATTTTCAAACACCTTTCTCTTTCTAATTCCATACCTAATAAGTCAATGTGAAAATAAATAGTTAATTTGTTTGGTCAAATATTATTATTTATTTATCTTATAAATGCCATTTTTTAATATAATATTATTTTAATAAGTAATGATAAAAATAATATTGACAGAAAAACAATGACAAAAATAAGGTTGAAGAATCGTGAACTCGGTATACGAGAATCTAAGTCACATACCAGGTCCATGATTTTAAGCTCCACATGACTTCCACATTCCAAATTTTGCCAGATATTGGAAATTGTGGATAGGGTCCAAGAGTTCCATGTTAGACATTTGCCAAGTTCCACGAGTTCGTGGTCAATCCCAAAACTTCACTCCGCCCCTTAGATCTGTTTCACTGGGTACTCCCTTGCAATTTTCTCTCTAATTCCTTCCGCTCTAGCCACTGTCACCGCTGAGAAGCTTGTCGCATGAGAGGCACGTCTTACAAAAAGACTAGTAGATATAAAATGGAAGAACCACGAGTTTCAAACATAATATGAAAAATTATTAATAGAATTATATTTAAGTAAACGATGGATTATTAATAGAATTATACTTAAGTAAACGATGGGTTTGATATGCTTGTAAACGACGGGTTTGTTGTAGATACAATTGTATTGAATTAGTAGGACAAAGATCCATAATCAACAATGGAATATTATAACCATAAATTAACTACAAAATTAATAAATATTGTGGTTCGATTCAACCACAAAAATCTGATAGTATGTCAAACAATAAAAATTCAAACCATCACTTTTCATTTAACATCCGTGTTTTGAGTGGCGAGCCATCTTATAGCTTTTTCAATCTCAAAAGTAATTGATATGTTATATAGATTGTGATGTCGTCTTCTTCTTGTTATATATATTTTTTAATGTAGAATTTCAAGGAGAATATAGTTCAATCTATTTAAAGAAATAAAAGGGTGAAATGAATATAAATGTGTGTGTGAATGATAAATTGATATCAACTTCAGATTAAGCAAAAATTGACTAACGAACGGACGAAGAAAATTGTCGAGGGAATCGCGAAAATATTAAGGTGTGTCCGAAGCAGCACCATGCATATCCAAATCTATCTTCAAAGGCTTTTGAAATTGACTTCCACTATCTAACAAATTTCATTAATTATCGTCAACTATTTATGGGCTGGAATTATTTCAAACCCAATAATTAATAAATTTTATATATNTATATTTATATTTATTTATTTATTTATTTCATTGACAACTGAGAGTAACAGAGTACAAAATATTTTTTTTCTAAAATAAACCTAAAATAAAATAACATTTCACTATGGTCGTTAATGAACAAAATTCAATTGATATAAAATTTAGTCTATCAACTTTGAGACTATACGTTTGATTCTCCTGTAAGAATTACAAACAAAGGCTGATAATAAAGTCTTAAGAATTTCTTTGTCAATTAGACTCTCAAGTAATCTACCATTTGAAATAAAAAAAATTTGTAACCACTTTTTGATTGTTAATTGTCATTCATTCATTACATTGCTGGCCGAGTACTATATTTTTTATACATTGCTTATCTCCCACTGATATGAAATTGGCAATTTGATGATATATGAAATTATTGAAAAGTATTTACTTCTGTAATATAAATTTAGAAAGTTAAAAGATGATGAAGAAAAATCTAGATACGTGAGTGAATAAATTGACTTCTGGTAATATATTGAACTAGAAAAACTATACTTTCTCACTTAGATTTATATAGAATTCTAATATTTGATTAAAAAAATGGTAAAATAAAAATTAGACTAAATTATAAAAAATATCTATGAAATTTCAAAAGTTTCAAAAATACCTATGAAATTTCAAAAGTTTCATAAATACCTCTAAACTTACAAAATGAGTTAAAAAAAATACTCTTTGCCATTAGTTTTGGATGGAAACCGTTAAAATTTTATTTCAAAAATACCTTTGAGCTTTCAAAAGTTAATGCCCTAAACTTAACAAAAAAAGTTAAAAATAGCCTTCATGTTATATGAATTGGAATCTTTAATATCGTCTTATCTCTCTATTTTTCATCTTTTTCTCCCCCTCCTTTTTTCATTACACTCTTATTCCCCTTTTTGTTATCTAATTGACACTTGTTTATCTAAAATAAATAAATAAAATTGCACACTTTAATTAAGGTATATGAATTATAATATGAAGAAAGATAGTAAAGAAAACACCAAATGATTTTAAGACTTGCATATTTTAACAAAATTGTACGAGAGTAATTGTGTGTTAGTAGCCAAATAATTTTCTTATTTGACTATTACCGTTTTGGTATATTTTAAGAAGAAATTTTTTGTTTTTGAGTTTTATGAAATTTTGTGGGATTTTATGTTTTAACTTAAAATTGTGGTTTTTATTTTGTTGTTGAGAAAATTGGTGTAAACTAAAAATTGGTAAATTAAGAGAAATATGAGAGTATCTATATGAAAAAATGAGGATATCTATATAATTTGTTTTAAATTTGGTTTTTCGAACTTAGGATAACTTTAAACAAATTGATCACCATATTAATGGTAGGAGCATTTTTTTAACTTTTGTTTTAATTTGTAAAGTTATTTTTCTAGAAATTAAGAGTTTCTGTTCAAATACTAAAAAGATATTTTTGAACTTTTATTAAGTTAAGAGTATTTTTTAAACATTTGAAAGTTCAAAGGTATTTTTGAAATAAAACTTTAATGATTTCCATTCAAAACTAACAACAAGGATATTTTTGAATTATTTTTTAAGGTTTAAAGATATTTTTGAAACTTTTGAAATTGTGAAATACTTTTGATACAAAGTATAATATTAGGGATATTTTTTATAATTTAACCTAAAAATTAATAGCCTAAAACCATTAGGAAGCAAATTACATATATAATATAATTTTGGGGGCCATGGCCCTCTTAGTCTACAAGTACCTCTGATTTATAGATAGTCATTTCGTTTACAATGTTCAATATATTAGCCAATGCTTGTTGAAAAATATATTTCAATTCTAAGCTAAAATTTAATTTAAAAAAATTTAAATTAATTAAAGTGCTGTTGAATAACTCATTTGCATTTTCGTTTTTTATAAAAAATTAACAGATTTATTCCATAAATAATTAATTATTTTCGGTTTTGGAAACTCGAAAACGTACTTTTCTAAAATTTGGATTTAGAAAATGAAAGACGACAAAAAAAAAAAATAAATTTTGGATCTAGTTTTATTTGGTCTCTAAGTTTAAAATATTACACAGATGGTTTTAAGTTTTGAGTTTTGTTTCAATATAATTATGAGAAGGGGTCATCCGAGCGTATTTAAATAGATACTATGTTTACATATGGATCCCTACGTCCTTACATTCCATTTAGGATTAGGAATAGGTGTAATCAGACCTGTTTTTTACATATCTCTGGTTATTTGGGACCCTATTCATCTCTTTGGGCTTCTATTGAATCGAGAAATAGGTTTGTAAATAATCCAAGGAACATAACTGGTATAGGAACTACTAAAGGGCCTATATTTCTTGGTTTCAATAGGACTCCTTACGAGCGTTGTTTCTATCTACTATTATCTAGTTTCTAAGTTTCAAAATGTTAAATTTTATTCAAGAGATTTGAGTTTTGTTTCAATTTGGTCTCTCGACTTCAAGATTTTATATTTTTAACCTCAATTTTCATTAAATACACACATTCAATCATTGATATCAATTTCTATTAATTATTATAAATAATTATGAAATGAAAATTTAAATTTTAATAAGTGATAAAAAGTAGTAAAAACTAATTAATTATAATCTTTTTAATGATTTTTAATTTATTAACATAAATTAACATTAAAGATGGAAATAAGTATTTAGTGAATAATCAAACTTAAAAGTGTAAATCTTAAAATATAGAGATCAAATTGAAGCAAAACTCAAATGTTAAGGGTAAAATTGTAATATTTTATGAAACCTAAAAACTAAATTGAAACCAAACTAAAAATTTAAGAACTAAATATATAACATTTTGAAACCTAGAGATTAAATAGAAACTAAATCCAAAATCTAGGGACAAAAAAGTATTTTACATTAAAAGAAAGAAATCGTTCCCGATTTTCATGACTGATCACGCCTCTTGTTTTCACCCTCTCACATTGGCCATGTTTTTTTTTTTTTTGGTGTTATTTGTGTAGCGTCACACTTTTTTGTGTTTTTGTTTATTTTGAAAGAAAAAAAAAAACAATTTACACTTCTTTTAGACAATCAATTTGCACATAAGAGTGTGTTAAAATGAACCTAACTTAACTAGTATAGTATGTTGAAGTATAAGTATGAAGGGTCAAAGGGTACGTGCCCCCCTCAGTTTATCTGTCTTTTGTATTTTTAATATAAATTATATAGGGTAATTCTAATAAGTAGAAAAATAACCAAAGTATTTACAGTCTCTAGCAAAAAAAGTGTCTCACGCTAATCAGGTTTTCCTTTTTTAAAATTTCCTAAAATATCCTTCAAATTTGAACTCCGCGCGCATTTCTTCTTCTTCGTCTATGGTTTCTTCCTCGTCCATGATGTTCTTCCTCGACCACGGCTACAGTTTCTTCCTCGATTTTCTTCTTCTATTTTCTGCGTCACAACGTTCTTCCTTGACCGACTACATCTTCTTCCTCGATTTTCTTCTTCGATTTTCTGTGCACATTGGTCTATGGCTTCTTCCTCGTTCATGGTGTCATCGTTCCTCGACCACACTCTCCTTCGTCGATAAGGGATTCTTTGCTCGTCCACGATTTATTTTCTTTTATCTAGCGACTTCATCATCGGTATGTTTTCATTCTTATTCTTCTCTTCTCTTCTTGGTATGATATAGGCTTTCTTCTTCTTTTTCTTCTCCTTTTCTTTTAGGTTTTCAAAATCTTAGAATTCTATCACTGTCTATCATTGATAGATTGTGATAGAACTCTATCTCTTCTCTAAAATTTGCTTGTTGTATTTGTGTTCTTTTCAATTTTTTCTTAATTTTTATTCTTCTTTGTTTTTTATTTGTTGTTGTGTAGATAGTTTTTGGTGTGAATATGTATGGATGTGAATATTCCTTTACTACTGATAGATAGTGATAAAGCTTTATCACTGTCCATCTGTGATAGACAGTGATTGAGTTCTATCATTGTCTATCACTGATAAAGCTTAATCATTGATAGATTGTGATTGAGCTCAATCACTGTCTATCACTTATATATAGTTATAGAGCTATATACATATTTTCACTATTAGTTTCTTATATAATCTTCTTTTCCTTTATTTTCCTGCAGTAACTTGATACCATGGTTAATGTTCCTGTAGTTGTTTTTTACGATGGACAGTGGACTCACTACAATTCTTATGAGAATTATAGTGTTGCTAGAATTTTAGTTGATGATATGATAGACTTTAATGGTCTAGTTAGTTTGATATTGGGTGAAATTTAGTTGGGTGTTTCTATAGCTTTATAAGTAGCATTGGATTTTGGTCAAATTAATAGTCAATCTGTGTTCCAAATAAAACATGATAAGGATGTTACTTTGTATCTATCTTTGGCTAAAGATTTAGGGTTAGGCATCCTTTAGTTGCTCATGTTAGTCATCATTTTGTAGAAGGATCTTGTAGTGGTATGAATGGTGGAGGTGGTGATAGATTGTTATGTTTAGGTTCTTCTAGTTCTTCTTTGAATGATCAAGTTATACGAGATATTGGTTTTAACGTTGACTTGAAGGAAAAAGTTGTATTTGGAAGTAAAGAAATATTTTCCAAGTGTTTTTATATAATAGCAGTAAATAAGATTTTTCAATTCAGAACTATACGATGAAAGTTGAGATGTGGTGCGTTGGAAAAGGAGAGGAAAATAATATGCATCTTATGTTATTCATTGATCTCCATGCGTTTATGGTCATGCGTTGGACTATAAAATATACAATATGCGTTTAAGCATGTATGCGATGACCATACGTTCCTGCCACAAGTTTTCTCACTTTCTTGCCAAGTATAACGAGAAGACAAGTTTTCCGGGATGATCTAATGTTGAACACAGGGACTTGTAACTCGATGTTTGTGAAGTAATGCGTTTGAGGCAATGAATAAAAGTAAAAAGAAAAAAAAGTAAAGGATTATGCGCTACTCCTACTCCTACTCCTAACTAAATAGATTGAGCAATGGAAGTTTAACTATGAGAATTGATAGAGATGCAGCAGTCGTTAACGCATAATAATGTTCATTATGTTAGGTCACTCGAGTAATCCCAGCTCGCCACACTAATGTTGGGTTTTATGTCCTAAAACTCATAGTTTGTAAAATGATAAACATTTTCTATTATTAATATATTTGTTATTGATCTCATAAATTGTATGAAAGTCTAAATCCAATAAACTAAGACCCATGACTATTGTATGAATATTTGAACTTTATGTGGAGACATAAGAGTAGATCGGGTTCGAGTAAATAGCCAAAATGATCTATGGTACATGAATGAGATTAGATACCTTATTCTGGTAACACCACTGGATGCGGCCTACTCTGTAGTTGTTACAAAGAGTTGTAAAGTGCTACGTACGATATGATCCTAATTCGTACATGCTATGACATGAGGAGTGGGGGCGTCCTATGCAATGAGTTTGCATAAGATCAGGACCAAAAAATAAATCACTCTTATTTTATAACGCTGTTTACTGTTTAAGACTGACTATTTCACTTAGATGACCTAGGTAAGTTGATCTTAATCCTGAGCTAACTATGAATTCCTGTTTATTTGGGATTGCTCTTAGATTTGCATAGTTGAGAGTTGGCTCAACAGCGCCGGCTCAATAAGACTCCCATTTCAAAGGTAAGACCAGATAGATAGCTGGGGACCTAGGGTGCAAGACGGAGTTCACGCCTACCCGATTTAGGAATAGGAGAAAGGTTGTTCTTTCAAGTACTGAATCCAGGTCTTGAACAAAGAGCCCCACCCTCTCACTGGGCTGAGAGAGTTTGGTTTGGTGATTGGATCACAAGCCAGTTGTTCATTAGAGGATTAGTAGGAACTTCAGGAATAAGACGTAATCTCGCGGGTAAAACAAATATTTGACCCAACCGTTATTAGGAACAACCTGTGAAGGGTCGACTTGCTGATTATGGTTAAATCATGTGGACTTAATATATCTATAGTGAGAGGAGTGCAACTATGGGTTTTAGTGGAATGACCCATTAGTTAACAAATAGAGATTAGTTTGGTTTAATGAATTTAGCCAATTAATCTCGAATCATTGGAGCCCATGATCTGTAGGTCTGCGAGGTTCTTCTACTAGCTCGTAATGGACTAGCTCTAGAATAACGTGATAAGTTAATTTGAAACGTTCAAATTAGAATTAAGGGAATTAGTAATTATATAAGATATAATTATGTTTAATTTTAGAATTAAACAGAATAGGGAAGAATTTATTATATTTAAATATGATTTAAATATATAAAAGATGGATATGTGTTAAAATTAATTTAATATTTGATATTAAATTAATTAAATTTAATTAATTAATTTATTTATGAAATTAATTAATTTTTATTTTTTTAAAATCAAATAGTTTTTTTTTAATCAAAATTTGATTTTTGGATAAAATTGAAAAATTGGAAAACTAAAATACTTAAATGGAAAAATAGTTTTTTCCATTATCCATCTTTGAACTAGCTCACACATGAAGCAATATATTTGCCTTGTCTTCTCCAAGCATGAGCTGCATCACATGCAACTCTTCTCTTTGCATGTTGATCTACAATATAATGAGAAGATTAGAGTGAAAATCGGGCATGCAATCTACAGAATTTTGAGAGAAAATTTGGTTTGAGAAAAGGTTCTTCAACAAAGGTTGCTATAGTGAGTTTTTCTCCTTTATCCCTTGATTCAAGCTTGTTTTGAGTCCCACAACTCAATTTAGAGTAACAAGAGAATAGTGAGGAATATCTTGAGGTGGTCTACAACAAGATATGCAGAAGATTGTAGCTGGAGAAGGGGCTTTGAAGAAGTTCTACAAGAGGTATGTCTCGAAACCCATTTTTCTGCAGAAACATGCTTTATATTATGCCAAAATTAGTGAATTTGAGTGCTTAGATGATCCTTGTGCTTCCACTACTGTTGATACAATCCTACAACTAATGCATCATACACCTCTCGATGGTTAGCCGCATGCTTATATCTCTATAATGCATGGTTGTGTCGAGCATAAGATCGCCTATCTTTAGGAACAATAAATACTTTGCTTTAGTGTGTTCCACTACTCACCCTCTCAGACTATTAGTTGCGACTAATCTGCTCATAGACAAGTATTGCAACAACCCATAGACAAGCGTTGCTACAGCCTCACACCAAGCGAAAAAGATTAACTCACTATACTCGCATAGCGCACACCTCTCAGTGGGTTGCTACATGTGTCCTATCTCTAGGTTACATGATTGAGTATACGACCACCTTTAATAACTAAACGATAAAGGTAAACGATGACAAAGATGAAGAAGATGACGAAGATGGCGTTGAAGGAATTAAGATATGCATTGATTACAAAATATATTAATGTCTTAAGCCAAAATGTAATACAATACAGAGACAAGAGGAGAAATGAAAGGCTAGATGAAAACAATCTCTTGCTTTTCATCCGAAATGCATCAAGGTTGCTGGTGGCGCCATGGATGGATGATGGAGAAGTATCTCTCGAGCTCTATCTCCGGTGAAAACTCCGGTCGTCACTCGGAATGGGTTGTGGATGTGAATAATCCTCAAAGAAAATCTCGCTCATGCTCTCATCTGTGATCATAAGGATTTGCCTTAAGGCAGAAGCTCAGATGCCTTGAATTTGGGCTCTAAGCCTCTATTTATAGAGCTTAATCGTTGACAGCATTGGTGTTCCCGCTCTGAATCACTGCCATTTTTAACGCGGTATGCGAAATGTCAACATCATCTTATCCTTTTTGATACTCCTAAGGTATGTGTTCATTCTTGTTTTTCTGAAGTACCAATGCATTCCACCCACCTTGCGATCAATCCTCTATCACGGTTATTACTCTATAGCCGCAACATCCATGTGATGAATGCATGCGATCGACTTTACGATGGTCTGGGATTCAACGCATGCGACCGATTCCCGTGATAGCAACAAAAATAGACATTTTGACGCATCATAATGCTAATATTGGGTTAGCAGAGATTTTTAGTGCTGATCGACGCAAGCTCATTTTTCACATGAATTCTTAGTATTATCAACGCATATTCTACTTGTTAGCCCTCATAAATCTAAATAAAAGTGTAACAATCCCACCTCCTAGGACTACTAAAAAGGATATCGCTACTGCATGCATGCATAAATATTCTCATTTAGGAAAGATAAAGTAAATTAAAATAGAATAATCATGATTTTTAACTGCTTTAGGTATATAAGAAAATGTTCTGACATCATCTCAAAATCTTAAATCGTTCAACCCGGGCATCCTTTTTAACAAGAAATAAATTATATAAAAAGAATTAAATTAAATTATAATAAAACCATGAATGAAATAAAAAAAAAACATGCGAAAATATAAAGGGTCAAATGCAGAAGCGAAGTTTTGGTTCCTTTAACACTGTCACGGATTCCTCTTGTCAGTTGCCCGATTGTCCTTACCCTTATCTGAAAAAAAATAAAGATAAAGGTTGAGTATAAAATACTCAGTAAGTGATCCCATTACCGGGATCAGACTATGTATCCACGAGCAAAGAAAGATAGCCCGTGGTTTATACAGTTACATCGGTTTTTTATGATTAAAGAAAAACCCAAAGACGTACTATCTTGCATTGAAACGTATGTCTAGTGGCCCGTAAGCACATCGTCAAACATGATAATAACATGAAAGTAAACCCGTCGACCCACGAATGTCTAGCGGCCCGTAGGCACACCATCAAACATAATAATAATATGAAAGTGAACCAATCGACTCACGCATGTCTAGCGGCCCGTAGGCACACCGTCAAACATGATAATAACATGAACGTTAACCTGTCGGTTCACGCATGTCTAGCGGCCCGTAGGCACACCGTCAAAACATGAAACATGAAAATAAAAGTAACATGAACGTAAACCTGTCAGCTCACGCATGTCTGGTGGCCCGTAGGCACACCGTCAAACATGATAATAACATGAATGTTAACCTGTCGGTTCACGCATGTCTAGCGTCCTGTAGGCACATCGTCAAACATAATAATAACATACGTCAAGGTGAGACAATAAACCGCTCTACTGGTCTATTCATGCATCGCATACATAATATCAGTACTGATTTGAAATTTTAACATGCTCATAATACTTGTAACTACCATGCAACTAGCAAAACATAATGTCAATCAAATTCAGGCTCCAGAGTCCACCAAGTAACTTGATAGGTCTAATCTAGGTCGTCTGGCACGAAGGCATCGGTAATAGTATCACTTACCTCAACTTGGTCTCAAAAGTCTGCACAAATAACTCCTTAATAGCCCTTGAATAAAACTCCAATCAACCCTAAGACATAACCACAAGTTTAGTTTAAAACTATGGCCTACGAAGTGAGTCAAAATTAAGTAAATCCTCGGGGTCCAAGTCTGAAGGATAACCAACCAACTTACACAAAACTTACCCAAACTAAAACACTCCGCTGAAGAGAATGGTCTTTTCTTTGATAGGAATGCCCTGAAGTCTTCAAAAAAAAAAAAAAAAAAATCCAAATCCTGAAAGTTGACACAATGGGTAATAACTACAATTGTTTCCAACACCAAAAGACACTTTAAAAAGACTCAAACACCAAACCTTGCCCAAAATAATCCATCTCTTACCCAAACTCCAAAAAGGCAGTGGCGGCGAACGGTGAGGCTAGCAGTACTGCTCACGGTGGCGATAGAACGGCGAAGCTGGCGACACTGATCGTGGCGATGACGGGAGACGAAGCTGGCAGCGCTGCTCGCGGCGACGAGGTGCTGGTGGCGGTTGGGGTTGGAAGGAAAAGAAGAAGAAAAAGAGAAAAAGGGGGGGCTGCGCGTGCGTGGTTGAGGGGAGAGAGAAAAAATAAATTTTATTTTTTTCTTTTTTCTTTTCTCTTTTCTTTAACCCTTTCCATAAATATATATAACAAAATTAAACTCTTCTTTTCCCTTTTTTAAAAAAAAATAATCCTTAATTATCTCCCAAAATATATATACTTATATATATATTTTTCCTTTTCCTCTTAAAAAAAGAATCTAATATACACATTTAATTATCTCCATAGACAATCAAATCTCCCAAAATATATGCCAAAATAAACTCAAATTATTCCAAATAATTAAATCACATTTTAGCTTAAAGCCAAAACATAAATCTCTATATTTATCCAAGTAGCTTAACAATGAAAAGAAAAAAAACTTAATTATAATAGCTTGTTTTCTACCAGCTATCAAGATGTTTGTAAGAAAGGTTGTCAGTGTATGTTCGGGATCTCGGTATAAAGAAGAGTGAGTTTGTGGATGCTTTTGGAAGTACATTTTTTTACCATAATTGTTCAATAAATACAACTCAAAGTTGTCAATAGGCAAGCTTCTTGTTAAGGGTTGATGCCCTAAAGTCCTCGTGTCTATAGTGTAAAACAGTTTGTACGAACGCTTGTGTTGTTAATATATGATATTTATTCACATCTTGTATTTTTTGCTTAGTTACTTGTTTTATTTGCTTTACTATAAACCAAATAACATAAAATCCCTGGTTATCTGTATGTGACTCAAGCATGTATGTGGTGAACATACAAGTGGATCATGTCTTGAGAGATAACCAAAATGGTCTGTAGTAATGGATATAGGAGCGAAACCCTATCCTGGTAATGCTACGGATGCGGCCCCGCTTGTAGAATGGTCATAATTGTTTGTGAACTTGTCACAGATCATTCGTGTTGGGGACATACGAGCGGGGGCGTCTTATACAAAAAGTTTGTATAAGACCTGATCACGAAGTGTTAACGTCTCGTTATATAAAACCATTCATGACAGAGACTTCACTTCACTAGAATGACCATAAGGTAACATGACCTTAATCCTGATGAGTTGGGAACTCCTGCCATTGAGGGTGGTTTTCTTTGATTTGTATGGGTACGAGTGGCCACGTCGCTGATTCAAACCTACCATTTTAGGGATTCGTCTGATTTGGGAGCTGGGAACTCAGCTACACAAGATGGAATTCATTTCTTCCCCGAGGCAGGGGTAAGTAGATAGATAACTCTCTTAAGGGCTTGATTCCGAGGCTTGAACGATGTGCGCCACACACTTTCTCTTGGCCCGAGAGGTGTTCACACATAGTTGGACTATGTTGTATTGTTCATTAGAGGAATCAGTGGCACTTAAGGAGTGAGATGTAACTACAGGGGCAAAATGGTAATTTGACCCAGCTGTACTTACGAGCATCTGTGAAGGATCATCGTACTCATGATTGGTTATATCCGATGGACACAAAAATATATTCTGTGGTAAGAAGAATTCAGCTGTTTGTCTTTAGTGGAATGCCTGACAGTTAACGGATGGTGGACCTCGTAGCTAAAGAGTTTAGTCAGCTATTCACGGACCGTTGGAGCTTCGAGTCATAGGTCCATTAGGTCCCTTGGGTAGCTTGAATAAAGTTGAGAACCAGTATTTGGGTTAATTTAAAAGGTTCAAATTGACAAGTGGAAGTTTGTTTATATATGATATAATTGGACTGGTTAATTATATATGATATAATTGGCTAAATGTATGAGATACATTATTTTGGAAGAAATTAGATATAAATATGATTTATATCAAATAGAGGAGAAATACTATAGTAGATATGTGATATCAAACAATAGGATAAAAATATAATATAATTATATTAATTAATTGGTTAATTATATGATAATTAAGCTAATTTTCAGGTTCGGACGTGGGTTACTGGGGAATGTCGGTTAACGTAACCGATGAATGAAAATGAAAAAGGTTTTCATTTTGATCGTCTGTCGTCAGATCGCCTACAAAGAATTCGTAAAGGTTCACGTTGGTAGAATTCTAAGCGATCGCTTAAGAAAATCGAGAGACTATACGATAACACTCTCCGCCTAAACGATCGTCTACCTTGCGGCTAAACGATTGCACACTGTCGCCTACACGATCGCTTCGCTTCTCTAAATGATCGTATATTGTGCCATTTATACTATATGATCGTGTACCTTTTCCTAAACGATCGTTCAGTAAATCTTACACGATCGTGTAGCTCCTCCTAAACGATAAGCATTTCTGCTATGCGATAGCGTTTTTTTCCTCCCATTTGCTTATTGCCTACACGATTCATGTTTCCTCCTTCCTCTACCAAATTCACCAAATACCACATTTTGGGTTTTCACTCCGAGAATACTCGGGGCTCTTTAGTGGTGGTGTCGTCCCTGTTGCGGTTGTTCGTTTGCGTTGTTCGTACTGCTGAAGTCGACGTTTCCACTGGGCGTTGGTAGATCGCTTGGAGGGTTCCGCTGCATTAGAGTTCTGAGGTGTGAAGAACGTCTTCAACTAGTATAGAACTCTCTCACTTGTTATATACCTTTGTCTTAGCATGCCGATAATTAATGTTTGTTTGCATAACTGTATGTGTTGAATGTATATTGTTGTATTTCAGTCACTGTGAGATCGGAGCGATCCGAACGCGCTCATGGAACTCTTAGATATGAGATCCTTCAATTGGTATCAGAGCCAGGTTCTGATACTCCGATTTCATCTGTTGCAACGAAATAAGATTTACATTCATGGTGGGTGCATTTCTACACTAATTTAATGGTTAAATTTTGTTGTGGATGTGTGGATTAATGGATGTTTTTGGGATGATTAGCCTCGGTTTGATTTAAATCCTTTTACATTTGTGGTTGTTTGTAAAGGCCCCTGTATTTTTGGGCATTAATAATCAAAATCGAGTCTGTATTCAAAGTTTGTTTGAAGTTTTGAGTCGTTCGTCGAAGAGCAGATCTGTGCAAGCGTTGCATATGAGTGGTACGCGATCTGGGCAAGCATTGCAGTTTTTTGTAGAAGGAGGCAATCTAGGGTTGATCGCATTGTGCAGAAGATGTTCTACGCAATCGCTGTTGATCGCATCGTAAAGATGAAGGAATACGCGATCGTTGTTGAATGCATCGGTTAAACGATGGGGTATGCGATCACAAGTTGATCGGGTACGCGATCGTTGAGTATTGCATCGTGTAGATGATGAGATGTTCGCGGATCGCTTAATGCGCGCGCACTAGACGATCATTTAGGTCAGCAAGCTTCATTGCTTAGTAACTGACTAAACAATCGCTTAGTATCGCAAGGTAAATCATTTACCTGGTTGCACGCATCATGTAGACGATAAGATGCTCGCATATCGTTTAAAGCGTGCGCGCTAGACAATCATTTAGGTCAGCAAGGTTCATCGCTTAGTAACTTACTAAACGATCACTTAGTAACGCGAGGTAAATCGTTTACCTGTCGTCACGCTACACGATCGCATAGACGATCAGGCATCATAGCCTCGTCGTCGTCTACACGATCGTTTACTAATGCTTCTATCGTCTAGTGTGCGTTGAACGACTGTCTACCTACTGAAGTTTACTACACGATGAAGACCTCCTGCGGTTCAAGACCCGGTTCGTCTGTGAATCGGTTTGCTCGATGAAAAATGTAATAGATAGGGTTTTTTTTTTCATTCCGGTTTTTGTAAAGGCTCATTTCGGTCCATTAATCCTTTATTTATTATATGCGATGTATGTTTTTTTATGTCATATGGTATGCACATATAGTAAATCCCATCTTAAGTTATGCAATGGTCATGCATCATCTCTTTATTGTAATTGTTATAATTTAGAGAAGCATGAGTTAATTATGTAAGAGCATGCTCATGAATCATATAATATAAGAGTTATATTTATGCATGCATAAAAAGCATTGATATGCATCATCTTTATATTATAATTGTTATAGTATAAGGGTGAATGATAACATGTTTGCTTGGTTGTTACGCGTTATATAAAAGTTATATGTAGTAATGACCGGACAATGCATGAAGCATGACACATAGGTTATTTTATAAACGTTATAAACGTCTCGTTGTGCGCAATGGTTTTAGTTGTTTCTTTTTAAAAGTTAAAGAGAAATTAGAACTAAAAGGAATAAGAAAGACATGCATGCTGACTTAGGTTTAATTCATGGTTTTAAAGTGTTTAAAACTTGGATCACATAGACCTAAGATCACGGTTCTAATACGATTAGCAACCCTAAGGCTTTAATCTTTTAATCAGTTTAATAGGATTAAATTGGTTAATAAAAGGTTAAAGTGTAGCGAATCTATCTATAAGGGACCTTTTGTCTAAGGTGAGTTTTGTCTGGGCTGGGGTATTTAAGTTGACGGAAACATAACACCTCTACTTGAGAACTTACCTTGAAAGGTGAATTAGATAGATTTGATGCATGCATGGAAGTTAAGGACAGTCCATTAAAGGTTTTAAATGTGACTACTTGAACCTGTTCATATTTCATAGACAAACATTGTTTATGAGCAGAGTTTAAAATGACGACTTAGACTAAAATCAGTAGCCGAATTGTCTAGATTAATAAACCCTTAGGTAAAACATTCAGTGGGAGGTACTTGGACCAGAAGACACTTCACTAAAACCTTTCACGTTTCTTCTATATAGTCCACATCGTGAGATCTATCCTCGGCCTTAAGACACCTTTGACGTGTCCCCCCAACGTATGGTGTTTGGGTAGGTCAATATCAAGGTGGATGGAGAGAGTGTTCATAGTAAGTGGGAGCGGGAAGTCCGACAACATATCCCTCGGTCTCACTCGTTCGGTTGAATAATGTTACTGTGTATCGCCTTGAGGCACACTGGGAGTGTCCCCTTAAAGGATGACAATTTTGTGCGTTTCTTTATTTGATCTCCTGTAAGAGGATAAGGTAAATTAGTCTCTTGTCCTAATCTGCTTCTTCCCTACGATGGGCTCATTAGGGCGGGACTCTGGCACCAAAAGAAAGGGGTAACATTTACGTGGAATAATTAAAGGTTAACGATTCTGGACCGAAAAATGGTGGCTGTCACGTTCAGTTCCAAAAGGTGGTTCTGCCTAATGGTTGAGAATGTCTCATCTCAGCGAAGAGGCAACTGATCATCCCACCGATGGCGTTTGTCCTGCCTCACTGGGGCATCATTGCAAAATAAAAGTCTATAACTTAGGATACTTGAATCTGTTTCGCAAAACTGATTGGTTTAAAAGTGGTTTAGCAAAATTCCAATAAAGTTTTGTTCGTATTTTCAGCAACATTTTCAAAATGGCAACAACCACGTTAGCATTGCTAAGCCCTGAAAAACTTATTGGCGATAACTTCGCAATATGGAAACATATGATCACAACGATCCTGATTATCGAGGATCTCATGTTCGCTCTCACGGAGGCTTGTCCTCCTATTCTAGCTCCGAATGCCACTCGAAATGTTCGGGAGGCATACGAGTGATGGACAAGGGCGAATGAGAAGGCCCGAGCGTACATCTTGGCTATTCTTTCTAAAGTCTTGGCCAAGAAATATGAGTCTATGGTCTCAGCGCGTCAGATCATGGAGTCCCTGTAGGGGATGTTTGGACAACCGTCTGAACAACTTATGCATGAGGCTCTTAAATACATATTCAATTCCAAAATGGAAGAAGGTACCTCTGTTCGTGAACATGTGCTTAACATGATTGTCACTTTAATGTGGTAGAGTTGAATGGGTCTACCATCGATGAGGGCAGCCAGGTTAGCATAATCCTACATTCTTTGTCGGAGAGCTTCCTGCACTTTGTTAGCGATGTGATTCTTAACAAAGTGAAATATAACCTTACAACTCTCCTCAACGAGTTGCAGACATACCAATATTTACTGAAAAGTAAGTGGAGGCAGAACGATGAGGAAAATGTTGTTTCATCCTCCAAGGCGTTCCATAGAGGTTTGACTTCAGGAAAGAAGTCTGCACCTTCTACTTCTAACTCTGTAAAGAGAAAGAAGAAGAAAGGTGGTAAGGGAAAATGGAAGACACCTGTTAACCCACCGACTATCGCCCCAAAGAGGCGTCCATAAGTTGGTAAAGAAAAATGTTTCCACTGCAACCAAGATGGACAATAGAAGAGGAACTGTCCTTAGTACCTGAAAGAGAAGAAAGCAACCAAGACTAAGGCCAAGATCGATAAAGGTAAATATGATTTACTTGTGTTTGAAACTTGTTTAGTGGAGAATGATGATTCTGCCTGGATAATTGATTTGGGCGCCACTAATCATTTTTGTTCTTCTTTTCAGGGGATTAGATCTTGTGAACAGCTGAAGTCTGGAGAGATGACGATGCGAGTGGGCACCGGGCACGTCGTCTCAGTTGTGGCAGTGGAAGGACTCCAGTTAGCTTTACAGATTAGGTTTCTTGTTTTAAATGATGTATATATAATTCTTGAACTAAAGAAGATCCTTATTTTTGTAAAGTGTTTATTGCAATGTAAATATACTATCTGTTTTAATGTGGATAAAGCATTTATTTATAAAGATGGTGTTTTTATTTACACAGCAAATATGGAATCGAATTTATATGTGTTAAGGCCGTTAGCCATTAATTCCCTCCATAATACTGAATTGTTCGGAACTGCTGTAACTCAATCAAAACGTCGACGTATTTTTCCAAAGGAAAATGTCCAACTTTGGCATCTTCGTCTAGGGCACATCAATCTCAATAGGATTGAGAGATTGGTGAAGAATGGACTTCTAAATGAGTTAGAAGAAAATTCTTTACCATGTGTGAATCTTGCCTTGAGGGTAAGATGACTAAACGACCTTTTACTGGAAAAGGTTATAGAGCCAAGGAGCCTCTTGAATTAGTACATTCTGACCTTTGTGATCCTATGAATGTGAGAGCCCGAGGTGACTATGAGTATTTTATCAATTTTACTGATGATTACTCCAGGTACAGGTATGTTTATCTTATGCAACGGAAGTCCGAATCTTTTGAAAAGTTGAAAGAGTTCAAGGCTGAAGTTGAAAATGCATTGGATAGATGGATTAAAACACATCGATTGGATCGAGGTGGAGAGTTTTTGGACTTGGCATTCCAGGCCTATTTGATAGTACATGGAATCGTTCCCAACTCTCAGCGCTGGGTACAGCTCAGCAGAATGGTGTAGTGGAAAGTAGAAATAGGCCCTTTTTAAACATGGTTCGCTAGATGATGAGTTATACTTCCTTACCGGACTCCTTGGGGTTTTGCAGTGGAAACTGTAGTATACATACTCAACTGTGTTCTCTCCAAGAGTGTTGCAAGAACACCTCTGGATTTGTGGAAGGGGCGTAAAGCTAGTTTACGTCACTTCCACATTTGGGGTTGCCCTGTACATGTGCTTAAGGCTAATCCCAAGAAGTTGGATCCACGGTCGAGGTTATGCCTCTTTGTAGGCTACCTCAAAAGTACACGAGGGTTTTTTTTTTTTTTTATGATTTGATGGAAAATAGGGTGTTTGTTTCAACAAATGCTACTTTCCTAGAGGAGGATCATATAAGGGAGCACATTCCATGAAGCAAAGTCGTGTTGCGTGAGGTTTCCAATGAAACTACTGAAACTTCAACAAGAGTTGTTGAAGAGCCTGCTACATCAGCAAGAGTTGTTGATCGGAGTTCATCCAATAGGTCAGTTCTACCTCAAGAGTTGAGGGAACCTGAACGTAGTGGGAGGGTTGCGAACCTACCCGTTCGCTAGCTAGGTTTCATGGAAATCCTTGCTATGGTAACAGAAGGCGACGTTGAGGATCCGTTGCCTTATAAGAAGCCAATGGAGGATGTTGACCAGGATGGCGACGTTGATGAACCTTGTGTTTACAAGAAGATCATCAACGCTTCAGTAGTTTTCTTCGTGTTGTATGTAAACGTTATCCTACTCATTTGGAATGATGTAGGTCTACTGACTGCAGTTAAAACTGGCTAGCGATCCACTTCCAAATGCAATATTTTGGAGAAGCTCAGTTTGTTCTAGGTATACAGATCTTTCGAGATCGTAAGAACAAAGTGCTAGCACTGTCTCAGGCATCGTACATTGACAAGTTGTTGCTCAAGTACTCGATGCAGGACTCCAGGAGGGGCCTACTGCTGTTCAGGCATGGAGTCACTTTGTTTAAGGAAATATGTCCTAAGACGCCTTAAGAGGTCGAGGAGATGAGATAGATCAGTCTAACCCAGGTTATTTTAATGTTGCTGACCCGTTTACGAAGACTCTCACGGCTACAGTGTTTGAGGGTCACCTACAGAGCATGGGTATACAGGATATCCCGCGATTGGACTAGGGCAAGTGAGAGATTTTATTGTACTGGGCTTTTATTCCCTATTTTATTGTTTTGTACTAAGTTTTTTGTACACCCTATTCGCTCTAGGACAAGTGAGAGATTTTTGGGGTTGATTCCCTAAAGTCTCGTGTCTTGTAGTTTGCAAAAAGTTCGTACGAACGTTTGTGTTATTAATATATGATATTTACTTCAAATCTTGCATTTTTTCTCAGTTACTTGTTTTAATTGCTTTACCACAAACCAATAAACATAAAATCTCTGGTTATCTGTATGTGACTTAAGCATGTATGTGGTGACATACAAGTGGATCATGTCTTAAGAGATAACCAAAATGGTCTGTAGTATATGGATATAGGAGGGAACTTTATCCTGGTAACATTACAGATGCGGCCCGCTTTATGGAATGGTCACAAGTGTTGTGACTTATCACAGATGGTCTGATCCTAATCATTCGTTTTAGGGACATGCGAGCAGGGGCGTCCTATACAAAAAAGTTTGTATAAGACCTGACCACGAAGTGTTAACATCTCGTTATATAACACCGTTCATGACAGAGACTTCACTTCACTAGGATGACCATAGGTAACATGACCTCAATCCTGAGTGAGTTGGGAACTCCTGCCATTGAGTATGGTCCTTTGATTTGTATGGGTACGAGTGGCCAGGTCGCCGATTGAAACCTACCATTTTAGGGATTCGTCTGATTTGGGAGCTGGGAACTCAGCTACACAAGATGGAATTCACTTCTTCTCCGAGGTAGGGGTAAGTAGATAGATAGCTCCCTTAAAGGCTGATTATATTAATTAATTGATTAATTATATGATAATTAAGCCAATTTTCACGTTCGGACGTGGGTTAGTGGGGAGCATCGGTTAATGTAACCGATGAATTAAAATGAAAAAGGATTGTCTGCGTTGGTTAAGGTTTTCATTTTAATTGTCTGTCATCAGATCGCCTGCAAAGAATTCGTAAAGGCTCGCGTTGGTAGAATGCTAAGCGATCGCTTAAGAGAATCGAGAGACTATATGATAGCACTCTCTGCCTAAACGATCGTCTACCTTGCACCTAAACGATTGCACACTGTCGCCTACACGATTGTGTAGCTTCTGTAACAATCGTATAGTGTGCCGATTTTACTAAACGATCGTGTACCTTTTTTAAAATGATTGTTCAATTAATTCTACACGATCGTATAGCTTCTCCTAAACGATAAGCAATTCTGCTATGCGATAGCGTTTTTTTCCTCCCATTTGCTTATAGCCTACACGATTCATGTTTCCTCCTTTCTCTACCAAACTCACCAAAGACCACCCTTTGGGTTTTCACTCCGAGAATACTCGGGGCCCTTTAGTGGTAGTGTCGTCCCTGTTGTGGTCGTGAGTTCATGTTGTTTGTGCTGCTGCAGTCGACGTTTCCGTTGGACTTTGGTAGATCGCTTGGAGGGTTCTGCTGCGTTGGAGTTTCGTGGTATGAAAAACGTCTTCAACTGGTATGGAACTCCGTCACTTGTTATACATCTTTGTCTTAGCATACCGATAATTAATGTTTGTTTGCATAACTGTATGTGTTGAATGTATATTGTTGTATTTCGGTCACTTTGAGATCGGAGCGATCCGAATGCACTTATGAAACTCTTAGATATGAGATCCTTCAGTTTCTTCATCTATAATTAGGTACTGTTTGAAAGAGGATTTTCGGTTTATCTCTACTGATCACTCCCTGCCTAGAGATATTGTTTATAAGGCTCATACTAAGCTTGGTGTTAATATTAGTTATAAAAAAGCTTAAAGCGCAAAACACATATTAAGATCATTCAATGGTGATGCAGTTGAATTATATAGCTTGACTCCAAAGTTTTCAGAAAGGTTGAAAGAAATGAATCTAGGTATTACTATAAATGAAATATTCTTCATATAAAATTTCTATCATTGTCTCACATCTACCACTATCTATCAGTGATAGTTGTGTATCATTGTCTATCACTGGTAGATTATGATAGACATCTACCATCGTCTATTAGAGATAGTTTTGTATCACTATTTATCACTGATAGACTATGATAGACATCTATCGCAATCTATCAGTGATAGTCGTGTATCACTGTCTGTCACTGATAGACTGTAATAGACATTTATCACCGTCTATCAGTGATAGTTGTGTATCACTATCTACTACTGATAAACTGTGATAGACATCTATCATTGTCAATCTACTAATGACAAACAATGATAGATTTGTTACCATTGTCACTGGTATAACTGTTTTCAATAGTTTTTCAGGAACGTACATTGCTTTAGAGATTAAAGAAAATTGACATTTTAAATTATGTTTCATGACTATTGGTGTATCTATTGAAGGGTAGAGGTACTATAGACCTACCATATCTATTGATGACATGTTTTTGAAGTCTAAGTTTGGTGGTACTCTACTATTAGTTTTAGCACTAGATGGTAACAATAATATCTTTTCCCTCGCGTTTGCTATCGTAGATTTTAAAAATGATGTGTCTTGAAAATGGTTTTTTTTAAAAAAAAAAAAATTATACAAACTAGCTTAGGAGATAGAGAACATTTGGTCATCGTCTCTGATCGACATTTGAGCATTCTAAAGGGTGTGTTAAGTGTGTTTAGGAATGTCGAGTATTGTGTGTGCATTTAGCATGTTCCGCGAAATTTGAAGAAGTCGTTCAAGGATCCTTTGATTGACCAATTTTACTTTAGTTGTGCTAAATCTTACACTTTTGATGACTTTGAGTTTAATGAGATATATGGAGTCAATTTCTCTAAATATTTGAAGTTACCTTAGTAATGCAGGATTTCAAAAGTGATCTCGTGCATATTCTCGAAGAAGAAGGTTTGAAATGATGACAACAAACCCTTCAGAGTGCGTAAATTCTGTTTTGAAAGAGAATAGAAACTCACTTGTTGCAAGTTTACTCGATGCAATTAGAGATTTCTTGGAAAAATGGTTTCATGACCGAAGGAAATCTAGTTTGTCATTAAAAACAAATTTGACTCCTTGGGTTTAGAATATGTTACGCAACCAACATGAAGATTCAAGAAGTTTCATGGTAAAAGTTCCTTATTCTTTTTAATTTTTGTTTTTTTTTTAGATATAGAAAATTGATAGGAGAATGATAGACAATGATAGATTTCTATCACTGTCTATCAATGTTAGGTAGTGATAAAAATCTATCGTTGTTTATCAGTAATAGACAATGATAGAGTTTTATCATTGTCTATCACTGATAAACAGTGATAGACTACCATCATTGTTTATATTTTGTATGTTTGTAAATTCTAATTTCTTTTTCTATTTTTATTTATTAAGTTCATCCTATTAACAAATGTTAAATACACAGTAACAGATGGTGATAGACAATTCCTAGTAAAGCTGAATTTTGGATCTTGTAGATGTCGATTATGGGATTTTGATGAAATTCCATGTTCTTATGCATTTGCTATTATTCGTGTTGGGATTAGCGTCCTAAATCTCTCTTGAATTTTCGTAGTTTGTAAACTTTGTATAAAAAAATTTTTATTATCAAAATAATTGTTATTTTATGAGCATACACTCAATCCAATAAACAAAGATCCTAGGTTATTTTTATGTAATTTAAACATGTATGTAGAGACATATAGGTGAATCATGTTTAAATGATGATCTAAATGGTTTCTAGTAGATGGATAAGGCTAGGTACCTTATCCTGGTGACACCACGGATACGACCCGTTTTGTAGATGTTACAAATGTTGTAAAGTGCTATAAATGATCTGATACTGATCATTCATGTCGAGACATGTGAGTGAGGGTATTCTATACAAAGAGTTTGTATAAGGCTGGACCACAAAATGAATAGCTCATTATATAACACCGTTAATAGTAGAGACTTACATTTCACTAGAATGGCCATAGGTGACATGATCTAAATTTTGAGTGAGTTGTGAACTTCTGCCTGCGATGGCGGTCCTTTGATTTGTATGGGTGAGAGTGACCAGATCCCCGACTCAATATGCCTACCATTTTGGGTATTTGTCTAATTGGGGAGCTGGGAACACAGCTACACAAGATGAAATTTACTCATTCTTTAATGTCGGGGTAAATAGATAAATTGCTCCCTTAAAGACTGATTCTGAGGCTTGAACAATGTGGCCACATCCTTTCTTGGCTTGAGAGGGATTCGGTCATAGTTGGACTATGACTTATTGTTCATTAGAGAGATCAGTGATACTTAAGAAGTTAGATGTAAATATAAAGGCAAAACGGTAATTTTGTCTCAACTGTACTTACAAGCAATTTGTGAAGGGTCATCGCACTATTGATTGGTTCTATCCATTGGACACAGAAATATATCTATAGTGCGAAGAGTGCAATTGTTGGTCTTTAGTAGAGTGACTGACAATTAATGAATATTGGAAAATTTTATTAAAGGAGTTCAATTAATTATCCAAGTACCATTGGAGCTTCAATCTACATGTCCATAAGGTCCCCTCTATAGCTCAACATGGATTATTAAGAATTCATTTTGGGTTAATTTGAATTGTTCAAATTAATTGAGGAAATTAATTATACGTGATATAATTAATTAAAATAATTATATATGATATAATTAATATAATGTATTTGATACATTATAAGATAATGTTTATTCTGAGAGGAATTTAATATTTGAATGTGATTTAAATACTAATATTATGGATGAGATTCATATAATTGAATTTAATATAATTTGGATTTATATAAATGTCACGATTGATTGAGAAAAATTCAACTATAGATTATATGTTGTATTTGATACAATATAAAACTATAAATTATGTGTTATATTCGATATAACTTATAATTTGATATATAATTTATGATAAGTTGGTTATTATATATATATAATTATTTTAAATTAATAAATAATTCAATTAAGGAGGGAGTTATAACTCCCTCCCCTATTTTTCTCTAACTCAATCATGTGGCTAAAAAATAAGGAAGATTTTTTTTTTTCACGTCTTAATCTCCTTCATGAGAAGGCAGTGAATTGCTCTTATAGTGTTGGCCACTTGATTTTGTTCTATTTAAGATTGAAGTATGAAGAGAGTTCGTGACCGGAATGAGGGAATACGTGAAAACTTCTTGGCTTCAAGGGTAATTTTTAATTCTTCCCTTCTTCCTCCCTCGATTAGCATGCTGTAAAATTTGTATAATGTATATTTTCTACATTCTGTAATTTTAATTTTGTGAAAAACTGAAAAACTAGGACCGTTCCTGCTTCCGTTGCAGACCTTACGGTTCCCTTCAATTGTTATCAGAGCAACGTTCTTGGTCTCAATTTTATTTTTCCAGAATTTAATTTACAGTGTTTTTGTGGGTTGCATTATGTTCATGTTGAAGAATGTTGAATGGTTTGTAATTTGTAGATATTTACACGATTAGGCTTTAGATTTACAGCTTTCTTTACAATTGGTTTGCAAAGGCTCGTTGGTTTTGGGCGTTAATTGTTCTAGAGTTTATCAATTCATAGTCTTGAGTTGTTAGTGCGGTTTTTAGTGTTTTTTTGGTGAAAAAATGATCCAAATCGAAGAAAAATTAAAGGTTTTCGCATATGTATAGTGGCTATTGTATAGTAGCATTGCAACGCTGTGAAAGGCGAAACAGAATTTTTTTTCATAGTGTTGAAACGCTAGGTCACAACCTTGCAATGCTCCGAGACGGATTTTTTTTTGGTTTGCATGCGATTCGATTTGTGGTTCAGCTGGTTCGCGTCTGATTTGCTTAGTTCAAGTAGTTCGCCTGGGTTTGGGTTTTGGGTGGTCTGGTTTGTGCGATTCAAGGTCTGGTTCACCTTTTTTGAACCAATTAAGCTTTTATTTTATGTAATAGTTAGTTTTTCATTAATCAAATGAATATAAATGTAGTTTTTCATTAATCAAATTAATATAAATGTTATATTAACTTAATTAATGGTTTAGGAGTCCAATCCAGATCTATAAATTGTTGTTTAAATTATGTATTTGATGTGTGGTTTAATTGTAATTATATATGTCATAATGTATGCCATATAGTAAAATCCCATCATAGATTATACATAGTTGCATGATTTATTTTATTGCATGCTCATGCATCATATATATAAATGTGATACTATATGTTTGCATGCATAATAACATTGTCATGCATCATTTATATTATAAGAGTTATAATATATAGTTGGATGTATGTACAAATGTTATTTTATTTCAGTACTTTAGTATATATAAATGTTATGCATGTTGAGTAATGAAATGGAGATTGCATGAAGCATGTCATTATTTTAGGTAATTTTATAAATGTTTTAATTTTACAAAGTATGATATCAAATGCAATGAATGATTTTAATTTGTTTAATTTATTTTATAATCGTTATAATTAAATGAAAGTAGAAACAAAAATCAATATTTCAGAATTGCATGCAAACTTAGGTTCAAATCATCTTTTTTAAATAGTTTTAAAATATGATTCACATAGACGTAAGTTCACAAATATTTCTAATGAGATTAGAAATTAGTTTAATATTTTAATCAGATTAATAGGATTAAATTGGTTTTAATAAAAGATTAAACTTGTAGCAAACGTATATATAAAGGACCTTTGTTTATGGCTAGTTCTATCTAGGTTGGGGTATTTAAGCCGATAGAAACAAAACATCTCTATCTGGAAACTAACATAGAAGGTGAATTAAATAAATTTGCTACAAGCATGCAATTGTTGATTAAAGTTTGTTAAAATGTCTAACAAACATTAATAAAAAAATTTTAACTATCCAAAGTAAGTGTTACTGTTGGGCAAACTTAAACAATCACTTAGTAAAAGTAATTAGCCGTATTTTTCCTAAGTTAAATAAACCCTAAGGATTTTAAAATACTTAGTGGGAGGAAAAAGATGTATACGATACGTCAATCTTCCACTCATCCATCTCCCTTAATATTCAGAATGTGAGACTCATGCTTGGCCTCGATGCACCCTGTGAACGTCCCTCTTCGGATGGTGTTTGCATGGGTCAATATCAAGGTGAATGGAGAGAATATTTATAGTAAGTGGGAAGGGATATGTGTCAATATGTCCTACAGTCTCCTTCATTAGTTTGCAACGCGAGATCTTTTTGCATGGCCTCGAGGCGCCCTAAGAGCGTCCCCCTACAGATGGTTTGTGTATTAGGTCAATATCAAGGTGAACTCCAGAAATGGATATGATTGGTTGGCTCATTGGGGCAGAACTTTAGGGCCTAAAATGAAGGGTCACACTTACGGAAAATTATTAAGATAGTTAATGATTTCTTGACCAAATCAATGATGACTAATTGTGATAGGAATAAGAGTTATTTTAGTGTAATAATTGGTTGAGAGTATCTTAGTTTAGGGAAGGGACAACTGACTATCCTTCGGTAGCTTTTGTCCTAAATAACTGAAGCATCATCGTAAAAATTAGATGCTAAATGAGGTTCATTTAGTTTTTGCTAAAATTGATTGGACGTTTTTGAGATATGTTAACATCTAATGTAGATCAATTTGTTTTTTTCAGCAAAAATGTCAACTTGTATATATTTTTTTTGTTATTTGCCTCTACTTGTTTGACCGATTTTAATTATTCAACTTGGAATGATTCGATTAAAATTTTTTTCGTGATTAACAACCTCAACATCATATTGATTGAGGATTGTCCTCGAGTGCCAACTCCTGATGCAACATGAAATGTTTGTGATGCATATAAAATCTGGATGAAGGCCAATGATAAAACCCGAGTTTACATTTTTTAAAGCATACCTGATGCATTAGCCAAAAGATTTGAGAGCATGGTCACTGCATATCAGATCATGCAATCAATGCGAGAATTGTTTGAGCAAAAATTCTTACAATTCAAGCAAAATGGAATTGATGACGAAAAAATCAGTAATGTCAGCTCCCTATATAAACTCTAGTTCATATTGAATGTCAAATGACAAATAGAGAAAGCAAATGTTGCCAAATCTTGTGAAGTTAATCAACAAAGATTGTCCTCTGAGATGAAACTTGGAGTTTATTATAGGGGTTATGGAGCTGATACCACTACTATCTAGAAAAGGAAGAACTCCGAAGAAAATAAATTTGATTTATTTTTCTTGGAGACGTTCTTAGTAGAGAATGATTATTCTGCATAGATAGTTGATTCAGAAGCTACTAATCATGTATGTTCTTCCTATTAGAGATTTAATTCATTGAGACAATTGGTAGCTGGAGAGATGGCTCTTAGAGTCGGTATTGGTGAGGTCATTCTAGTTGTTGTCGTAGGTAGGCTTAAGTTATTTTTGG
Source organism: Benincasa hispida (assembly GCF_009727055.1). Classification (NCBI taxonomy): domain Eukaryota; kingdom Viridiplantae; phylum Streptophyta; class Magnoliopsida; order Cucurbitales; family Cucurbitaceae; genus Benincasa; species Benincasa hispida. Next base: position 45,104,802 of record NC_052355.1, on the reverse strand, counting down.
ACAAGAAATTATATATGTTATTGGATGACGTATATGTAGTTCCTAATATAAAGAGGAACTTAATTCCTGTTTCTTGCCTGATTGAACAAAAGTATTGTTGGATTTTATGTCATAAAACTCGTAGTTTGTAAATTGATAAACATATTCTATTTTGTTTTTCGATAAAATTGTTATTGAAATTGTAATCTTGAATCCAATAAACTACGGTCCTAAGGCTATTTAATGTAGACTTAAACTTTATGTGATGACATAAAACATGAATCAAGTTCGAATATATAGCCTAAAATAGTCTGTAGTATAGGGATAAGGTTGGGCGCCTTATTCTGGGGATACTATGGATGCGACTTACTTTGTAGTTAGTACAAACGATGTGATCCTGAATCATTCATATAGAGATATGTGAGTGGGGGCATCCTATGTAATGAGTTTGTATAAGACTGGACCACAACTTAGTCACTTTTACTTTATAACACCGTTTACTGTTTAAAACTAACTAATTCAAATTTGATGACCCAGGTAACTCGATCTCAATCTTGAACTAACTATGAACTCTCGTTTATTCGGGATTATCCTTAGATCTGCATGGGTGAGAGCAGCTCAACAGCGTTGGCTCATTAAGCCTCCCATGTCTGAGGTAAGACCGGGTAAATAACTGGGGATATAGGGTGCAAGACGGACTTCACTCCTACCTGTCTCTAAGGGAATTACATAGGATGTTCCCTTAAGTGTTGATTTCAGAAATAGAGAGGGACTGGATTTGTTGGTTGGACCACAAATCAATTGTTCTTTAGAGGTTCAGTGGCACTAAAGGAACAAAAAGTGTTCTCGGGGGTAAAACGGTATTTTGACCCAGCCAAGACCACGAACAACCTGTGAAAGATTGAATTACTGGTTATAGTTATATCAGATAGACAGAAATATATCTATAGTGAGGGGAGTGCATCTACAAGACTTTAGTGGAATGACCTGTTAGTTAACAAATGTTGATTAATTAGGTTAAAGAGTTTTACGGTTAATCTCGGATTTTTGGAGCCCATGATCTGTAGGTTCATTAGGTCCCCCTACTAGCTCATATGGATTAAACTTAGAACAGTATGTTGGATTAATTCGAATTGTTCGAATTAGGAAAAGGGATTAAAACCGACAAGTATATGCGATATCGCTATCGGTTTTTTGTATGGCGCTCTATATTCAAATGTGATTTGAATTTCAAAAATACGAATGTGGATTCGAGAGGTCAAAATTAAGTCAAGAGGGTCAAAACTGTAAAAAGTCATAAGTGGTTGACTTTTTCGCTAAAAGTCAAAGTTTGACTTTGACCAAATAGAAAAAGACCATTTTGCCATTGACTAAGAGTTAGTGGAATTATCCAACATTTTTGTTGGATAATCCTACTAACTTAAATGGACTATGTGTAAACATTATAGAATGACACATAGCCCACTTTGGTTTAGTGCTTTGTGAGGTGTTGAATTTTGGTGAGTTTTTACATGCATTAGGTGCATATAATTGTTTAATAAAAAGTGGTTTTTGAAATCTTTTTCTCTTCTTCTTGGGAAAAATTTTCTACTTTTGGTTTCCAAAAATTCTCACAAAAAATTCTCCTATCTTTCTCACATTAACCTTGAACCACCATTTCTTACCCTTTTCTTTCCTTCATTCACCGGGTCCCACAACCCGGTTCTGAGTCCAGAGAATAGTGGGCAAACTCTAGTGGTGATCCGGAAGAGTTCGGGTCGAGATTCAGCGAGGAAAAGTTTTTTTCGGGAGCTACAAAGGTTGTACTCTACTCCTTTTTAATTTACTATTTTTCCCATTTTTTGCATGTTTTTTTCCTTTTAATTTAAAACAATTAGAGTATAATTAGATCCTTATTCCACTGCGTATGTCTCGTGTTCTATCAAGTATTCTTGTATGTACTATCCTTCTCTAAAAATAAAGTATTATTTTTAAGAATAGAATGGAGCTAGGCTTTGGTTCAATGGAAAGTAACTTGTATGTACTAAGGTCGTTAGTTACAAAAGCTGTGCTAAATACTAAAATATTCAAAACGACAACAATTATTAAAAGACCAAGAATTTCTCCTAAAGAAAATGTTCATCTTTTGCATCTAAGGTTAGATCACATTAATCTCAATAGGATTGAGACATGTGAAGGGGTATCCTAGACAAAGAATTTGTATAAGACTGGACCACGAAATGAATAGTCTCATTATATAACGCTGTTAATAGTAGAGACTTACATTTCACCAAGATGACCATAGGTGATATGACTTGAATCCTAAGTGAGTTATGAACTCCTGCCTATAAAGGCGGTCATTTTATTTGCATGGATGAGAGTGGCTAGATCGCCGATTCAATATGCTTTCCATTTTGGGATTCGTCTGATTGGGGAGCTGGGAACACAGCTACACCAGACGGAATTCACTCTTTCCCTAATGTTGGGGTAAGTAGATAAATTTCTTTCTTAAGGGCCTTCTGGAGCTTGAACAAAGTGGCCACACCCTCATTTGGCTCGAGAGGAACTTGGTAATACTCGGACTATGACTTATTGCTCATTAGAGGGATCGATGGTACATAAGGAGTTAGATGTAGCTATAGAGGCAAAACGATAATTAGCCCAGCTATACTTACGAGCAATTTGTGAAAGGTCATCGCACTGTTGATTGGTTATATCTAATGGACATAGAAATATATCTGTAGTGCAAAGAATGCAGCTATCAGTCTTTAGTGGAGTGACCGATAGTTAATGGATATTGGGTAATTTAATTAAATGAGTTTAATTATTTATCCAAGTACCATTGGAGCTTCAATCTTCAGGTCCATAAGGCCCCCTCTGTCGCTCAACAGGATTTATTGAAAATTATTTTGGATTAATCGAAATTTTGTAAATTAATTGAGGGAGTTAATTATATGTGATATAATTAATATAATGTATTTGATACATTATAAGATAACATTTATTTTGAGAGAATTAAATATTTGAATGTGATTCAATTACTAATTGTATGGATGAGATTCATATAATTGAATTCATATGAATTGGATTTATATTAAATACCCTGATTGATTGAGAAAAATTCAAAGTATAGATTATATGTTGTATTTGATACAATATAAAAACTATTGAATTTATATTGAATATAATACATAGTTTATATATATATATATATATATAATATATTTCAATTTAAACTATTTCAATTTAATAAATAATTCAATTAAGAAGGGAGTTATCTATTTTTCTCTAACTCAATTGTGTGGCTGAAAAATAAGGAGGATTTTTTTTTTTTCAGGTCTTAATCTCCTTCACGAGAAGGAATACAGTAAGTGCTCTGAGCGTGTTTTCCTTCTGAGAAAAAACAATTTCTCTCCTCTCAAAATCTTGTCATTCTTCTAATAAAAAGATAACAGAGCCCACACCTCCTGCTAATTCTCAATCCCCTACAGAAGGTTCACTTGTGGTGGTGGCCACTTGATTTTTGTTTTGTTTGAGATTGAAGTACGAGGAGAGTTTATGATTGGATCGAGAGAATATGTGAAGAGTTTTTGGTTTCAAGGGTAAGTTTTAATTTATTTTCCTTCTTCCTCCCTCGATTAGCACGCTGTAAAATTTGTATAATGCATATTTTTTACATTCTGTAATTTTAATTTTGTGAAAAACTGAAAATTTGGAATCGATCCTACTTCCGCTTTGGATTTCATGATTCCCTTCACTTCAGATACTTAACGTGGATACTGCAGGGATCAAATCCTGAGGGGAAGCGTGAGATTACTTTGCATTTGGTTTTTCCATTTTAAAGGAACAAAATATAACAAACTAAAATAGAATAGAAGAAGAAACGTATCGGGTATGGGATACTGAATGGTAAACCATGGGTATGGAATACCCTAGTTTATTGTATTTCTCTGTAAAACTCAGAAACTCAATTTTATATATTTCGATATATAAGTTACAACTAGAGTTTTAGTTCAAGTGGGAGTTTGTTAGGTTTTATGTTCTAAAACTCGTGGTTTGTAAACAATAAAACTTATTTTGAAAATTCAATAAGTTGTTGTTGAATATATGTATTGCTTATTTCATTTTAGAAATCCAATAAACTAAAAGACCCATGACTAATTGTAGGAGTATATCAACATGCAGCAGAAGTAACAAGTATCAATAAGTATTCTAATTCATTAATTTTTGTTGTAAATAAAGCATGCTCATACAATAATAAGAGGGTTTCAAGTAATACCTTTGTAGAACCTTTAGAATCTCAATTCTCAGCTACAAAACTTCTCCAAATCTCGTTGTGAACCACCTCAAGATATTCCTCATTATTCTCTTAGAGCTTTAGATTGAGTTGTGGGATTCAAAATAAGTTTGAATGTAGGGAAGTTGGAGAAGAATTCACAACAATAACCCACTTGAAGTATAACTTCTTCAACTTGAATTTTTTAACAAAAACTCTATTGATGCATGCCTCAGTTCCACTTCCATCTTCTATATATACTGCAGAATATTATGCATAGAAGATGGCTGCCTGAGATGCAACTCATGCTTGGATATTTGAAGCAAAACTTAAGTGGGTTTAGTGTGAGCTAGTTGAATGAGTAGGGGAGAAATCCCACATTTCAAATTTTATGTTTTTACAATTTTGATTTTCAAAATTATTTCTAAAAATCAATTTTGTTTTTCAAATTTGAAAACATTTATTCAAAATTAATTTTCTAATAAAATTAATAATAAATAAATAAATAAATAATTTAATTAATTTTAATTAATTTAATATCAAATATTAAATTAATTTTATATAAATTTCACCTTCATGAATATAATATTTAAATCATATTTAAATATTAATTAAAATTTTCAATTCCATTTAATTTGAAAATTAAACGCATAATTATATCTCATATAATTACTAATTCCCTTAATTCTAATTTGAACGTTTCAAATTAACTTATCACGCTACTCTAAAACTAATCCATTTACGAGCTAGTAGAAGAACCTCGCGGACCTACAGATCATGGACTCCACCAATCCAACATTAATTGGCTAAATTCTTTATACCGAATTATTCCCCATTCATTAACTAATGGGTCACTCCAATAATGCCTATAGTTGCACTTCCCTCACTGTAGATATATTATGTCATCTCGATATAACCATGATTAGTAAGTTAACCTTTCACAGGTTGTCCGGAATGAAGTTTTATTGAGCCAACACTGTTGAGCCAACCCTCACCTATGAAAATCTAAGTATAATCCCGAATAAACAGGAGTTCATAGTTAGCTCAGAATTAAGGTCAAGTTACTTAGGTCATCACTTCTGAAATAGTAAGTCTTAAATAATAAACAACGTTATAAAGTAGGAGTGACTGGTTTCGTGGTCCGATCTTGTACAAACCCATTGCATAGGACACTCCCACTCCTTATGTCATAACATGTACAAATTAGGATCATATCATTTGTAGCACTTTACAATTCTTTGTAATAACTACAGAGTGGGCCGCATCAAATAGTGTTACCAGAATAAGGCACCAAACCTCATTCATATACTATAGATCATTTTGACTATTTACTCGAACTTGATCCTCTTTTATGTCTCCACATATAGTTCAAGTACTCATGTAATGGTCATGGGTATTTTAGGTTATTGGATTTCTAAAACGAAATAAGCAATACATATATTCAATAACAACTTATTGAATTTTCAGAATAAGTTTTATTGTTTATAAACCACGAGTTTTAGGACATAAAACCCATCAAACTCCCACTTGGATTAAAACTCAGTGGTAATTTATATATCCAAATATATAAAACTGAGTTTTTGAGTTCTACAGAGAAATACAATAAACTGAGGCATTCCATACCCATGGTTTACCATTCGGTATCCCATACCCGATATTTCTCCCACTTGCCTAAGGTTATTAACTTGATATTCCTAGTCTTACTAGGTAATTCTCAAACACTATAGCCGAGAGAATCATTATAAACATGTTAGTATACAATATACTTCTTATTAAACTATATGGGAGTGCATCTTATTCTAAATAATGATTAAGAAGTCATACTTTTCTCCCACTACATTGAGGTACTCTCAACTCTTTGAGTAAGACGCATCTGACCTGTTTAAACAACTCTTGTTAATAGTGTTAATTCAATAATTCTGTATTGATTTATGCAAGTTTTATGAAAATAAATAATACAAGGTGATCTGGAATATCATTCCAATGATGTTGAGAAACAAATTTAAGGTAATTAGAAAGTTTTTCACTAGATTTCAAGTTCTATCAAATAGATCTAGAAATCTTTAAACTTTCTATACTTTGATCTAATCGAAGTATTGTGGTTTTATTTTATCTAACAAGTTTTGTACACTCTGAACGTTTCAAGTGTTCTAAACTTATCACTTAGGTTAAATAACTACTTGCCTTAATTGATTTCTAACCATTTTAAATTTCTGAATATTTGCAAATGGCTTTCAACTAGGTTGGTTCAACAGAAGTTGCTATGCGATAGAACAAATATAATTTTCAAAAATGAACATTTCATTTACAAGAAAAATATATACAATTTGTTCTTTACATGATAACAAAACCAGGTAAGATTATCATCAAACAACAACATGTCCTACTGGTTAAGTTGAGCAAACGGTCCTCAGGAACTAGTTTGCCTGTTTTTCTTTCTCTGCTCTCTTCTTAGCAAGGTACTGGGGGCAGTTCGTCTTTTAATGCTTTTCTTCGTTGTAGTGGAAACATTTTCCTTTGTGTGCAACGTTATTCTTGCCTTTCTTCCCAACAGGTTTCTTCTTCCCTTTCCCTTTACTATTCTTAACAGGAACACTCTTACTCTGTGAAGAGGAAGCAACATCATGCATTTTGGAGGATGTTCCTCTCTTCTCAACGATCGTAATGTGTACTTCTAGTCCCAGACCTTTAACTCTCATCATTGTCTGGTAAGCTTATAGCTCATTCAGAAGAGTAATCAAGCTGTATTCAATTTTATTCATTAACACATTCATACAGAACTGTAGAAAACTCTTCGGAAGAGATTCTAAAATAAAACTGACTTTACTTCTCTCATCAACGACAATGCCATTTACTTCCGCCACATTAAAGTAGACCATCATGTCCTGGATATGTTCACAGGCCCCCTCTTTCGTGCAGTAGTTGTAAATGTACTTTATAGTATCATACCTTAGGAAGAAGGACAGTTGCCCGAACATCCCTTGTAGAGATTCCATAATCTCTTTGGCAGTACTTATATCTTCATGTTTCTTAGCCAAAACATTAGATATGCTAGCGAGGATATAAGCATGAGCTTTATCATTCGCTCTGATCCATCTATCATACGCATCCCGAACAATTCGGTTTGACTTGGAATGGGAGGACAATCCTCTGTTAAGATGAACCGTAAATCATCTATCACCAATATAGTATTCAAATTTGATTTCCAGGTTATATAATTATCCCCTATCAGTTTATCAGACACCAACAATTGTACTAGTGCACTTGTCATTCTGAAAGATATAAACAAATTTTATAAGTGAATTGCTTTTCAATCCAATCAAGTTTTAGCAAAGTAATAATATACCCAAGATTATTTTTGCAACAATACTACAACAAGATATTCTTGACTAAATGCTATCTCCATAATAACTCATATTCCAATAGTCATTTAGCTACTATTTTTGGTAAGAAATTACTAACTCTTTAGTAATCTTGTAAGTGTAACCTTCTATTTTCAGACTTCAGAAGTCTGATCCCAACGATGCTCTTGAAGTTGGAAAGTCAAAGTTGAAATCAATTTTAGAAATCCTATATATTTCTAGAGTTTAAGTTATTCCGAATCCTATGTTAAAACCCTCCGAGGGGATAGTCATCGATAAACGACTAGCAAGGCCAACTTAAAGATGACAAGCAGGAGCAACATAGGAATCTCACGGTTCAAACCAATAGAAGAGACCGTAGGATATGTTGACACATATCCTTCACCCACTTACTATGAACTACTTCCCTCATTTGCTTTGGTCTCGATCTATGACGAGCACTTTTCCGTATGGAGGTCACTCCCATGGTGACACGAAGTACTGCACGGATCTCACAGTGGGAATTATGTAGGGACGTGAGAATGAAATCAATATATCATATATCTGATTTTCTATTGAACAACTTTCCCTCATTCACCATGATCAATTCACGTAACACTTTCCGTATGGAAGTCACTCCCAGGGTGATACAAAGTGCCGCATGGATCTTTTGGTGTGAACATCTTAAGAACCTGAAAATTTTGAAATTGAAACGTCATATTTGATTTTAAAGTGAATAACTTCCCCCATTCACCATAAGCTTGATTTAAGTAAAAACTTTCTGTATGGTGGTCACTCTAGGGTGACACGAAGAGCCACATGAATTTTTTTATTGTGAACTCTTAGGGACGTGAGAGCTATAAATAATCATATCATATCATATACATTATTTGAGTTTCACTAAAGTGTTCTAAAAGCATATCGTATATGTTATTAAACTCCTACTGAAGTGTTCTAACAATTAAACGGGGTATTCGTTTCTTAGGCTTGTTTTAGCTAATTAAACAACCTAAGTCTAGGTGTTTATCTAACTATAATTTTTATAATTGGATTTAACTTAGATGTCTAGGTGATAAACCAGTTTTAAAACATCAAATTGCTCACGTATTGTTCATAAAGCCGGTTAACAATACTCAATAATTCGGCCATAATCCCCAAGTAGGAGGTGTTCCATAGACCGTCAACTTAAATACCTCCAGCCTTTGATAGTTTTATATACCAGTTGAGTTTGTAACCTGAGTTTTACAAATTTAACGACCTATTTTAACTATTAAAACGAGTGGTTAACTTACGTGAGCATGCAACTGCTTTTCGTTATGAATTTTAAATGTCTGGTCCAATTTTATAACAGTTTACAAAATTTTAGACATGATAAACATCCACAACGAACATCAAAGGCATTCAATATTTAATATAATAATTATATTTAACAAAAGAGACCCTAACATGCATACTATATATTATAACAGTTTATAACATACTTTCAATGCATATAAGATGCTTCCTATGGTGGAATCTTAAATCTACATGGCATATTGTATGCACATACAAGATTTATTTAAATATAACATATATCACATGCATAAATAATTAAACAGATACTGATATGATTTTAGTTTTGGCATAAACAAGCAAATAAAAGCCCAAATATTACAAAATAACAAGAAACAGCTTCAAAAACCGCTTCCGAATCGCTCGAACCACTCCAAACCGAACCCAAACAACTTGAACGGGACCAGAATTGCCTAAATCGGACTAGCCAAAAACCATTTGAGGCCAAACCGGACAGGACCTAAAGAAAACTGGTCGAATCGGCTGTTCTCGCTAGTTCTGGTGTCGCTTTGTTCATCTCTCGCTATCTCCTTTGAAATCTTGCTCCAGCTCAATCTTTCACTGAAAACTGATTCAAGAATCTCGCTTCAAATTTGATTTCTCACTCCATGCTCGAAATCTTGCTCGAAATTCCAATAGAATCTCGCTCGAACAAGAAATCTCACTTAAACTTGATTCAGAATCTCGTTTGAACTCGATATCTTGTTTGAAAACTCTATCAGAATCTTGCTCGAAACGAAATCTCACTTGAATCTTGATCAAATCTCGCTGCTTGTGTACGATCTCGCTGGAATTGTGAGTAGCGTTGCAACGCTCAAGGGCAGCGTCGCAACGCTACCTGATGTAAATCTCGCTGTCGCTGGTTTTGATCAAGAATCTTACTTGACCTTCAAATGAAAATCTCGCTCTCGCTGGAATTTTTTAGCCACATCGCAACGTTCAAGGGCAGCGTTGCAACCTAGGCAGAAGCTCACGATCTTTAAACAGCAGCTCGACCTTATTCACTTGTTTCTTCAATTACATCTTAGTTTCAACTCTAATGACTCCAAATAAATTACAGACTCTTGAGCACACATATAAACTTATCAAACAATCAATAAACCATTTTCATATATCTCATGAAAAACACTCACCAAGCCAAAATTAAACCAAATTGAATGTTTAAATGATGTTCTGATACCAATTGTAGGAGTATATCAGCATGCAGCGGAAGCATTTTTTTCCATCAAGAACGTTTTATAAAACTCTTAGACTCCCGAATAGGATCAATAAGTATTCTAATTCATTAATTTTGGCTGTAAATAAAGCATGCTCATACAATAATAAGAGGGTTTCAAGCAATACCTTTGTAGAACCTTTAGAATCTCGATTCTTAGCTGCAAAACTTCTCCAAATCTCATTGTGAACCACCTCAAGATCTTTCTTACTATTTTCTTGGAGCTTTAGATTGAGTTGTTAGACTCAAAATAAGTTTCAATAAAGGGAACTTGGAGAAGAACTCACTGCAACAATCCACTTGAAGAACAACTTCTTCAATTCGAATTTTTTAGCAAAAAGTTTATTGATGCATGCCTCAATTCAACTTCCATCTTCTCTAATTTCAGAACATTCATGGAAAGAAGATGGCTGCATGAGATGAGCTCATGCTTGGATATTTGAAGCAAAACTTAAGTGGGTTTAATGTGAGCTAATTGGATGAGTAGTGGAGAAATCCCACATTTCAAATTTTGTGTTTTTGCAATTTTGATTTTCATAATGATTTCTAAAAATCAATTTTGTTTTTTTTAAACTAAAAACATTTATTAATTTTATTAAATTAATATTCTAATAAAAATAATAATAAATANAAATAATTTAAATAATTTAATTAATTTAATATCAAATATTAACTTAATTTTACACAAATTCCACCTTCATGAATTTAATATTTAAATCATATTTAAATATTAATTAAAATTTTCAATTCCGTTTAATTCCAAGATTAAACACGTAATTATATCTCATATAATTACTAATTCCCTTAATTCTAATTTGAACGTTTGAAATTAACTTATCACGCTACTTTAAAGCTAATTCATTTACGATCTAGTAAGGGGAGCTCGCGGAGCTACAGATCATGGGCTCAAATGATCTGAGATTAATTGGCTAAACTCTTTACACCGAATTAACCCCAATTCATTAACTAATGGGTCACTCCACTAAAGCTCATAGTTGCATTCCTCTCACTGTAGATATATTATGTCCACTCAATATAACCATGATTAGTAAGTTAACCCTTCACAGGTTGTTCATAATAACGACTGGGTCAAATGTCTTTTTTACTTCCATGTTTGGAACCTCTTATTCCTTAAGTCTCACTGATCCTCTAATGAACAATTGATTTGTGATCCGATCAACAAATCGAGTCCCTCTCGGGCGAATGAGAGGGTGGGGCCCCTTGTTCAAGACCTAGAGTCGCACTTAAGGTAACATCCTCTCTACTATCCCTAAAAACGGGTATGGGTGAATTTCATCTTGCACCCTATGTCCCTAGTTATCTACTCGGTCTTACCCCTGGAATGGAGATTTATTGAGCCGGTGCTGTTGAGCCAACCCTCACTTATGCAAATCTAAGGATAATTCTGAATTAACAAGAGTTCATAGTTAGCTCAAGATTAAGGTCAAGTTACCTAGTTAGCTCAAGATTAAGGTCAAGTTACCTAGTTCATCGCTTTTGAATAGTCAGTATTAAACGGTAAATAACGTTATAAAGTAAGAGTGACTGATTTTGTGGTTCGATCTTGTACAAACCCATTGCACAGGACGCCCCTACTCCTCATGTCATAACATGTACGAATTAGGATCACATCGTTTGTAACATTTTACAACTCTTTGTAGCAACTATAGAGTGGGCCACATCCGACAGTGTTACCAGAATAAGACACCGAACCTCATTCATATACTATAGATCATTTTAACTATTTACTCGAACCTGATCCACTTTTATGTCTCCACATATAGTTCAAGTACTCATGTAATAGTCATGGGTCTTTTAGCTTATTGGATTTCTAAAACGAAATAAGCAATACATATATTCAATAACAACTTATTGAATTTTCAAAATAAGTTTTATTGTTTATAAACCACGAGTTTTAGGACATAAAATCCAACAAAACATGCATTATAAAGGAGAAATAAAAGGGATGAACGATTCTTACTTTCATAGATTCCCAAACTTTTTGAAATTCCTCTTGCTCTTCACACGAACGTCTTCTCAACGATCATTGACACCACCACAAGAATAATCTTGTTATTCTCTCGGACTCCAAGAGTTAGATGAGTGGTCTCCAACACTTGGAAGAGGAAAAGGTAGAGAGATTGTAGAAAGGGTGTAGAGAGGAATTATCTTAGAGGCTAGTGTGTATTTTTGCAGAAATAAATGCTTGCCCTAAATGGGCTAATAGGATGAATTTATATGGAGAAAAGGTTTACTCATTCTCCAAGTATTTTCTTTTTCATCCTTAATGTCAATTAATTAAATAACCCCTAATTTAATAAATGTACGACATATTAAATCTAATAATATATAGTTAATTAATTAATTCATATATAAACAACACATGTTTATATGCCTCCACCTCTCTAACATAATAATTGATTAATTCTTCAGAAATTTAATTCACATGAGTTAGATATTTGAATCTCATTTAAATATTTCTCTCTAACATAATTTAAATTATAAATCACATCTATAATTAATTATATATTAATCACATTAATTGTATTTCCTCAATTGATTTGAACAATTCAAATCATTCCTCATTAATATCTTTTAGTGAGCTAACAAGGGCACCTGGTGGACCTATAGATTAAAAGCTCCAACGATATGAGATTAATTGGCTAAACTCATTAACCAAATTAATCAATATTCGTTAACTATGGCTTCACTCCACTAAAGCTCCACAATTGCACTATTCTCACTGTTGATATATTTCTGTGTCCATGGATTTATACTAATAATAACAAGTTAGTCTGCAACTGGATCAAATATAAACTATAAGTTAGTTTGCTGTTATTGGTCTATATCCAAGTGTTTGTAACACCAACTGGGTCAAATTACCATTTTACCCTTGGGTTACCTTTGTATTCTTAAGTATTAGTGCTCATCTAATGAACAACCTGTTTATGGTCCAACCTTTAAACATAAACCCCTCTCGAGCCAACGAGAAGGTAGGGCTCTTTGTTCAAGTCCCAAGACACCACTTAAGGGAACACTCATCTACTTACCCTAAAGTTAGGAAGGAGTGAATTCCATCTTATATTATTATGTTCCCAGCTTTCTACTCGGTCTTGTCCTCTAAATGGTAGGCTTATTGAGTCAACAAACTAGCCACTCTCACCCATACAAATCAAAGGACAATCCCTCGTGAACAGAAGTTCATAATACACTAATGATTAAGACTAAATTGTCTTGGTTATCCTATTGAAATAGAAACCTAACTAGTTAACAGTGTTATATCTAGTGGTTACTATTTTGTGATACGATTTTACGCAAACTCATTGCATAGGATACCCCCACGCATATATCAACTATACGAACGTGTTGGATCATTGCGTTTGTATCAAATACAAAGTGGATCGTATCCATAGTATGACTAGGATAAGGTACCCAACTTTATCCTTATACTATACACCCTTTAGGCTGTATCTTAAACATTATCCCTATATGTCTCCACATACAGTTCAAGACTTATAAGATAACCTAGGATCTTAGTTTATTGGATTTAGGGTTATTAAGACAAAATAGAATACAAGACAATCAATAACATTTATTGAAATAATATTGATAACTTTTTATTGATGACGGTTAATTAATTACATTTACTATCTACGAGTTTTAGGGCATGAAACCCAACAAACTCCGACTTGAACTAAAACTCTAGTTAGTGGGCAGTACATAATATCAAAATCCAGAATAATGGGAATGTGGTAAATAAATACAATAAACTAGGGCATCCATATACTCATTACACATTTTTCACTTGCCCTAGATTATACAATGTACATGTCTCACAGACCTAGATTCTCTAGATGACTCTGAAACACTTTAGCCAAGAGAGCTTTTGTAAATAGATCAGCAATATTGTGCTTCGAAGTGATTTTTGTGACGATCACATTTCCTCATTGCACAATCTCCCGTATCAGATGATACTTCCTCTCAATATGTTTTCCTCGTTTGTGGCTGCGATGTTCTTTGGGTTGGCTACTGCCTTACTGTTGTCACAGTATAAGATGATAGGCAAGTCCATGTTTGGAACCACTTCCAAATCAGTAGAACTTCCTTAGCTAAACTGCTTCCTTTGTTGCTTCACAAATGACTACATATTCAACCTTCATAGTTGAGTCTGCAATGCATCCTTACTTGATGCTATGCCATACTACAACTCCTCCATTTAGGGTAAACACTGATTCTAACATTGATTTCCTAGAATCCTTATCAATTTGAAAATTAGAGTTAGTGCATGGATCAAATCCTTAGCTCTGTACATCAGCTTGTAGTCTCTCGTTCTCCTAAGATACTTAAAGATGTTCTTAACCGCAGTCTAGTAGTATAACCCTAGATTGGATTGGTACCTACTGACTATTCTTATTGTATAACAAATGTCTGGCCTAGTGCAGAGCATAATACATTAAGTTGCCTATAATTGAGGCATAGGGAATACGTCTTATATCCTCAGCTTCTTGAGGTGTCTTAGGACACTATTCCTTAGACAAGTGAATCTCATGTCTGAAAGCTAATAAACCCTTCTTAGAGTTCTGCATCAAATATCGAGTCAACGTTTTGTCAATATAAGTTTCTTGAGATAAAGCCAACGTTCTGTTCTTTTGATCTCTAATAATTCGGATCCCAAGTACATATTATGCCTCTCCTAAATCTTTCATTTGGAATTGGGCTACCAGATATATTTTTTTATATTAGTAAGGTATCCTACATAATTCCCAATGAATAGGATATCGTCCACATAAAGTACTAAGAAAGCTACTTTCCCATTGATGATTTTCTTGTAGTCACAAGCACTACAAGAAAAATAGCTTTCAGTGACGAGTAGAATGCGTTGCTAAAAGCAAAAAAAAAAAAAAAAGTCATTAAAAGTATTAGCAATGCGAAGAGGCAAGTTGCTGTGAATGTCGCGATAGTCACGTAGTTGAAAGTTTTAGTGACATACTCACTACGCACCACTAAAATGTGACTTTTACTGACGCTAACATGTTACTAGAAGTGTACTTTTAGCAACATATGTTTTGCCGCTATTTGTGTTATACAGTGACGTTGTAAATTCATCTCTAAAAGTTAAGTTTTAAAACATATAAGATTGTTACTATATGTGGATCAATGATCATTGCAAGTATATTTTGCAACATATGTAAGTGTCCGTAAAAGTATTTCATTAATTAAAATATAATATTCAATTTAATATATAAACCTGTTATCACTAGTACAAAAACTAGGCTATAATGTCAGTTGAAAACCGACATTATAAGGGTACTGACCGATATCGAAGAAGGTTGACTAACAAATATTTATATGGATATAATAAAGTAATAAGATATTTATATACACAACTTTCAACAAACATAACAATAAGTAATTCACTTTAACAAAATCAATATAACTATTTGTTCCTCCACAAGCTATATTCAACTTATAAAATTAAATAAAATTGGTAACTCTAATAAGTACAAGACTTTAAACCTTAAAATTACTTGTTGACCTTTAATATAATTGTCTTTTTTAGATTAAATACTTCATGAAATCTCATCATCAGTTTCATCACACCTAGCTTTTTTCTAATGAAGTTGTCAGCATCACCACACCCAACTTGAACTCAAGTAAGCAACTTGACCTCTAATTCTTTAGACTTTTGGTAACTTGTTCCATACCTAGAATATTTTTTTTCTTAGAAGACACTATTTAAATTTAGTCACATGTTTTTCAACACTTAATCTAATCCAATACTTCGAACAAGCTAGTATTTTTTTTTTTTTTTTTATATATAGAAAAGAACAAACAAGAATTTTGATGGATATCATTACATTGGCTCATGAAACTAAATTAAAAGAAATCAGTAATGCTATGCATGTAATAACGAAGTTTTTTTTTTCAAGAATGAAAAGTCATATACACCATTAAGTTATTGCAGGGATATAAAGACGAGTAAAATGCAAGAAGAATAAAGATTAAACGGTTTAGAATTATATAAGAAAAAATAAAATCTTACATTGAAATTTTTTTCGATAAAATGGCACCAATCATTTTATTTAATGGGTAAATGAAACCAAATTATTACTTTAAAGATCAATATCAAAGAAGGAAACATAGTCAATATTCTCAAAGAAGGAAGCATAATCACCAATGGAGAAAACTTTTGTGAAAGTAGAGAAAAAAATCATCATGTGAAATTCAATCAGCTGTGAAAGGCAATATTGGATTAATTGATCTTCATTGGGATAGATACCATGTATGAGAACAGTCAAACGCAACTGATCTTCATCAGCAAAAATGGAAGAGTACAATGTATAAGAACAGTCAAGTGCAACTAATCTTCATTAGGATAGATACCTACAAATCAATTTAGACTAACTTGTGCCTCTAAGTATGATTGGGGATTTTAAAGTTATAGTTTAATAAATAACATAAGTCAAACTCTTTTAAGTCTCTTTTAAAGTTTAAATATATTGATTCAGGAATTTCACCATTGAAATTACAAGAACTAAGGTCTAAGTACCTCAAGGCCCAAACTTCAACAATGAAACTAGGAATCCCTTCTGAAAAATTAGTTTCATGGAGACCCAAAATTTCAAGGAATTTTTATTCACATAAGAGAAACTCTAGAAACAATCTACTGACATAACAAGAGAAAACCCATCATTGTCATGCCAACAAATTCTAAGAATACAAATGAAATTCTTTACAAGAAAAAAAAATAGAGGTCTTACAGAGAGAGATTAGAGCTTCCACTTTTCAAATTCGAATCTCACATATCATTGAAGAAGAAGATCAAGCTACATAATGGTCTTCAATGGTGCCCCTACACTACAATAAATAAGTTGACTTCGAAGAAAAACAAATGAAGAACAAACACGAAGGACTCCATGATCAGAGAGGACGGTTATTCAAATATCTCCTGGAGGGACTCCATGATCTGACATGCAGTGATCATGGCCTCGTGTTTCTTTGTAAGAACGTCAGACGGACATGCCAAGATATAGACTCAGGCCTTATCGTTGTCCTTTGTCCAGTGGTCATAATCATCCTTTAATGCTTCGGATGCATTACGAGTGGGGATTGGAGGACATTCCTCCGTTACGACGAACCGTAGATCATCTATAACTAGAATCGTATTCAAGTTACATTTTACCATCACATAATTTTCTCCAATTAGTTTTTCTTTCATAATTTAAGAAATTATTGTGGAAGACATACTAAAACGAATAACGAACAATTGACCGTATTAGTTATATTTGTCTTAACATATTACACAAAAACAAGTATTTAATAAATTTAGCAAAAACAAGCAATCACATAACCCTAATTAAACTATTAATTTAGTTTTTGCAACGATACTTCAGAAATTTAGAGCAACAACCACCGAAGCTTGATCAGCTACCTTTTCTCTGAATTGAGACAATCTCAGATAATTACTAATACTAGAATAACTCTTATTCCTATAGTTCTTAGCTATGGTTATTCAGTCAATGATTCATTAACTAGCTAAATTGATCCCGTAAGTGTGATCTTACCATTTTCAAATCCTAGAGGTACGCTTCAACAAGCCACCATAAGGAAAGACAACTGTTGAAGATTAACCTAAGAAACCCTATCCATTACTGGAGTTTGCTTTGTTCTGAATCCTATGATCAGACCCTCTGAAGGGATGGTTGCTCCAGGACGACATGCAAGCAGACCATAGTGTTAGTTTAAGAAAACACATAGTGGAAGAAAACAAGATCATAAAGCATTCTAGTTCATTAATTTTGGCTTTTTATTAAGCATGTTCATAAGATATTAAGAGGGTTTCATACATACCTTTGAAGATCTTCTTCAAACTTGAAATGCAGCTGCAATCTCTTTTTCTTTTGGTCGTGAACCACCACTAGGATTTCTCTACTATCCTCTAGGAGCCTTAGATTGAGTTGTGGGACTCAAAACATGTTGGGATTAAGGAATTTTTAGAGGAGAAGTATACAGTTTTTCCAAAAACCGAAGAATCCTTCTTCAGTTCAAAAACTCAACAAAAACTCGGTGTTTGTATCAGAATTTCCATTTAAATCTGAGTGTTTCATACTAACTTTATGCAAGAACTGATTGCCTGAAGTAATTCTAGCTCCTACTTCAATTGGAGTTGTAAGTTGGGAGTGGAAGTGTGACTAAGATGGTAGCTTAAAAGTGAGAAAATCCCACTTTTCAATTTTGTCCAATTTTTACTTTTATTTTAAATTTGAAAACTATTTTCAAAATTAAAATTAAATTTCAGTTTTTAATTCTATAATTAAAACTAAAATTTTATTGATTTACAAAATTGATTCAATAATTAATTTTTCTAATAAAATTAATAATTAATTTAATAATTTAATTAATCCTAATTTATTTAATATCAAATATTAAATTAATTTAACACAAATTCCACCACCATGAATCTCTATTCATGAAATTAATATTTATATCATATTTAAATATTCAATTGATTCTCCGATTTCGTTTAATTCCAAAATTAAACATGTAATTATATCACATATAATTACTAATTCCCTTAATTCAAATTTGAACATTTCAAATAAATTATCATGCTATTCGAAGGCTTATTCCGTTTGTGAGCTAGTAGGGGACCTATCGAACCTAAAGATCATGGGCTTCAATGATCCGAGATTAATTGGCTAAACTCTTTACACCGAATTAACCCTCATTCGTTAACTAACGGGTCACTCCACTAAAGCCCAGTAGTTGCACTCCCCTCACTATAGATATATTGTGTCCACTCGATATAACTATGATTAGTAAGTTAATCCTTCATAGGTTGTTCGTAATAACGGCTGGGTCAAATGGCTATTTTACCCACGAGATTATCTCTTGTTCCTTAAGTCCCATTGATCCTTTAATGAACAATTGGTTTGTGATCTGATCAACAAACCGAGTCCCTCTCGAGCTAATGAGGGTGGGGCTCCTTATTCAAGACCCAGAGTCAGCACTTAAGAAAACAACCTTTCTACTATCCCTGAAAGCAGGTAGAAGTGAATTTCTTCTTACACCCTATATTCCCAACTATCTACCCGGTCTTGCCTCTGAAATGGGAAGCTTATTGAGCTGGCGCTGTTAAACCAATCCTCACCTATGCAAAAAGGATAATCCCGAATACATAGGAGTTCATAGTTAGCTCAGGATTAAGGTTAAGTTACCCAAGTCATCGTTATGAAATAGTCAGTCTTAAATCGTAAACAACGTTATAAAGTAAGAGAGACTTATTTTTTGGTCCGATCTTTTGCAAACTCATTGCACAGGACGCTCCCACTTCTCATGTCAACATATGAATGAATTAGGATCACTTCTTTTATAGCACTTTACAACTTCTTGTAACAACTACAGAGTGGTTTGCATCCGATAGTGTTACCAGAATAAGGTATCCAACCTTATTCGTATACTATAGATCATTTAGACTATTTACTCGAACCTGATCCACTCTTATGTCTCCACATAAATTTCAAGTACTCATGTAATAGTCATGGATCTTTTAGTTTATTGGATTTATTTCTGAAACGGAATAAGCAATTCATATATTTAATAACAATTTTATTGAATCCACACTTCAATAACTACTTTATTGATTTACAGAATAAGTTTATTGTTTTATAAAACCATGCTTTTTAGGACATAAAACCCAACACATAGGAATCTCACAATGCAACCTAATGGAGAAGACCGTATGATACGTTGACATGCATCATTCTCCCACTTACTATGAATACTATCTATCATGATATCATCAACTATGTACATAAAATCTATCACTATCTACCATTGATAAATAGTGATAGTAGTCTATCACTCTTTATCAACGATAGACAGTGATTTTCAACTATCACTTTGTCCATCATGATATCAATAACTATGTACAAATATCTAGTGATAGATTTAGCAACACCAACTATTTACATTTATCTAGCAAGAAATATATGAACATAATATTAACATACAACTTTATTTATAAAAAAACCTCACTATCTACTATTCATAGACAGTGATAGTGGTCTATAACTCTCTATCATGATAGACAATGATAGACCACTATTACTCTATCTATCATGATATCAAATATCTAGTGATAGAATGGACAACTATTTACCTTCTTTTCTCATGGTTGTTTTCTTTTATTTTCAAGTCTTCTATTCTTTTCATTCTCATTTTCTTCTTCAGTGTTTTCCTCAACAACTTACTCCTCTTCCTCAAAAACATGCTTTTCTCGTTCAACAACATTCTCTCCTTCTTCTACAGGCTATAATAAATAAAGTAATAGTACAGCGTTAGACATTGATAGTATTATATAAATATCATTAATTAATTATATTTACCTTTTTCTCTATTTTTAAATTTTGATCTCCTCTCTTTTTTTTTTCCTTCTTTGTCAGATATCTCTATATCATATTCTTCTTCGATTCCTTCAATTTCTTCAAGCTTAACTTCTTGCAAGAGATCCAAAATTCTAAAATAGTTAAGAAAACAACATATCACTTTATTTTCTTTCAGTGTCTAGATATTTACCTTATCATTTTGTTGAATATGATCAATTTTTTTCCATATGTTCATCAACTTCAAATTCATTTTGCTGCATTACAATATAATGTGTCATTATTACATAAGAATCAAGGAAGTGATAGAAGTATATAATTGTCTATCAATGATAGACACTGATAGAATTCTATCATTGTAAATCACTAATGGGCAGTGATTGACCTCATTGACTTCTGTCAGGAAGTGTCTGCCATTGATAGACGCGTCTATCAGTGATAGATATTTCCTGATAAAAGTTTATCATTTAGATTTCGTAGACTTAGATATTTACCTTTTGCTAAACATGATCAACTATTTTCACATGTTCTACAACTTCAAATTCATTTTGTTGCAATAATTCAAGTGTCATTATTACATGAGAATCAAGGAAGTGATACAATTGTCTATTAATGATAGACATTGATAGAACTCTATCAGTGTCTATCACTGATGATCAGTGATTGACCTCATTGACTTCTATTAAGAAGTATCTAATTCTATCAGTGTCTATCAGTGATAGACACTTCCTGATAGAAGTCTATCATTTAGATTTCTTAAGACTTAGATATTTACCTTCTGCTAAAGGTGATCATTTTTTCCCACATGTTCATAACTTCAAATTCATTTTGTTGCAATAATACAATGTAATGTGTCATTGTTACATAAGAATCAAGGAAGTGATAGAATTGTATATCAGTGATAGACACTGATAGAATTTTATCAATGTCTATCATTGATGGATAGTGATATACCTCATTGACTTCTAAGACAAAGTAGCTTAAGAGAGGAATCAAACCTTTTCATTTCCATCTTGTCAATGTTTGTGTTTTTGGGGTTTTTAAAGGTAGAGTTGGAATAAGTTCGAAATCATCTTGTGTTTCGATCACTTGTGTTTGTATGTCAGTTTTCTAAAACAAAAAACAT
Organism: Benincasa hispida; assembly: GCF_009727055.1. Lineage (NCBI taxonomy): Eukaryota > Viridiplantae > Streptophyta > Magnoliopsida > Cucurbitales > Cucurbitaceae > Benincasa > Benincasa hispida. The sequence goes on along the minus strand of NC_052355.1, from coordinate 45,083,168 downwards.
AAATCAAACACAAAGATAATGAAAAGAATGAGATTCCTATAACGAAAGACACAAATCAGAAGAAAAAAAAAGGCATTGATAGACAACAGTATACTTCTATCATTGTCTATCGGTACAAAAACTTGTATACAAACCTTTCTTTCATTCCCTACAAGAAAAAACAAGTTTAGTTCATTTAGTAAATGTATGTTTACATTTAAAAAATAAAATGCCACAAAATGACTTACCTCAGATATGTATGTCACAGTATAATTTACCGTTTTATCAATGTCATTATTTCTTTCAAGAATTTATAAACTACAAGAAGGAGCTTTGTGTTTTTTTAAGGTCTCCTAAAGCTCTTTTTCTTGTTCTTCTTACAGAAGTTTTTCAATTGGAAGTCTATCAATTTTTCTTTCCATGATTGTTTTTAATATTATGATGATCTTTTCTTGACCTTGTTTCAAACTTTTTTGCTCTTTTTTACCCAATTTTGGCTATTTTTCAGTTCTTCTATTTCCTCTATTATATTTTTCCCTTACTCATTTTTTGCTCCAATTAATTCTTTAATTTGTTTATTTTTCTTCCTTCTTCTATTTTTATTTCTCTTTCTATCTATTCCTTGTCATTTTCTTTCAAATCTATCAAATATTTGATCATGGTTGATTGTGATTCTTGTTTTGTTGGAGCTAATGGAATTACACAAAACTACAAGTATAAACACATGTTAAATTATTAGATAAACAATAGGAAAACACCAACAAGCTTTGTTATGATTTGGTCTTTTAATGATAGACACAGATAGTAATCTATCACTGTCTATCAGAGATAGACTACTACTTGTTTCTTGGTAGAAACAAGTGCAAGTAATAAAAATGAAGTTAAGAAATTTTAGAAAATACTTACATCATTTCTTTGAAAGATATTCTCTTCAAGATTTCTCCAATGATCAGGTTCTAAGCACTCTCATGATATTATTTTTGGACATTGATTGCTAATTTTTCTTCCAAATCCAAGATTTAATGCTGGAAGTTTTGGTATTGTTTTAAATGCCCAATAAACTAGTGCCAAAAAGAAACCTTGAAGGCATACAAAATCCTTTTCAGTATAAGAAGCTTTTTAGAAAAATTGATGTGTCAAGTTGTATGGTAATCGTCCCCATGGATATATTTTAAAGGCTTGTTTATTGTCCATTATGTCAACATGTTTCCAATTAACAACATTGTTGTTAGAGTTAGAAAGCACATAGCGGGAGTAAAACAGATCAATAAGCATTCTAATTCATTAATTTTGGCTTTAAATTAAGCATGCTCATAAATTAATAAGAGGGTTTAATAACATACCTTTGAAGAAACAATTGAATCTCGATTCCAGCTTAAATCTCCTTCAAATCTACTAGTGAACCACCTCAAGGCCTTCACTACTATTCTCTTGGTACCTTAGATTGAGTTGTGGGACTCAAAATATGCTTGGATTAAGGAAATTTAGAGATGAGGTCACTACATCACCATGGTAGAAGACCTTCGGCAAAAAACTTACAAATGCATGCTCGATTCTTAGCACAATCTTCTTCATCTATTGCATGACTATCATGCAAAGAGGATTGCTACATGAATTGCACCCCATGCTTGAAAAATTGACTCAAGTTTATGGTGGAGAGTGTAGTGTGTTAGCAACTTGGTTTGAAAGTAGAGAAATCCCACTTTTGGGAATTTTCATTTTTCATCTATTTTCAATTGTTGATTTATTAATTGATTTCCAAAATCAATTTTTATTTTCAAAATTGAAATCTATATTAATTTTACAAAATGAATTCATTAATTAATTTGCTAATAAATTAATAATAAATAATTAATTAAACAATTTAATTAATTCTAATTAATTCAATATCAAATATTAAATTAATTTAACACTAATTCCATCATCATGAATCCCTATTCATGAATTTAATAATTAAATCATATTTAAATATTAATTGATTCTCCAATTTTATTTAATTCCAAAATTAAACGCGTAATTATGTCACATATGATTACTAATTCCCTTACTTCTAATTTAAACGTTTCAAATTAACTTATCACGCTACTCTAAGGTGAGCTAGTAGGGGAACCTCGTGGACCTATAGATCATGGGCTCTAACGATTCGAGAATAATCGGCTAAACTTTTTACACCGAATTAACCCACATTCATTAACTACTGGGTCACTTCACTAAAGCCCAGAGTTGCACTCCCCTCACTGTAGGTATATTATGTCCTCTCGATATAACCATGATTAGTAAGTTAACCGTTCACAGGTTGTTCGTAATAACATCTGAGTCAAATGGTTGTTTTACCCCCGAGATTAGTATCCCTAAATGCGGGTAGGAGTGAATTCCTTCTTGCACCCTATGTCTCTAGCCAATCCCCACCTATGTAAATCTAAGGATAATCCCAAATAAACAGGAGGTCATAGTTAGCTAAGGATTAAGGTCAAGTTACCTAGGTCATCACTTTTGAAATAGTCAGTCTTAAATAGTAAACAACGTTATAAAGTAAGAGTGACTAATTTCGTGGTTCGATCTTGTGCAAACTCATTGCACAGGACACCCCCACTCCTCATGTCATGATATGTACGAATCAGGATCATTTCGTCTGTAACATTTTACGACTCCTTGTAACAACTACAGAGTGGGCTGTATTTGATAGTGTTACTAGAATAAGGCACCCAACCATATTCATATACTATAGATCATTTTGACTATTTACTCGAACTTGATCCACTTTTATGTCTCCATATAAAGTTCAAGTACTCATGTAATAGTCATTGATCTTTTAGTTATTTAATAACAACTTCTTGACTTTTCAAAATAAGTTTTATTGTTTACAGACCATGAGTTTTAGGACATAAAACCTAACAAACTCCTACTTGGACTAAAACTCTAGGGTAACATATATAATTGAATATATAATATTGAGTTTTTGAGTTTTTATGGAGAAATACAATAAACTAGGGCATACATACCCATGGTTTACCATTCGATATCATATATTCGATTTTTCTCCCACTTGCTCTAGGTTATATACCTGGTAGTCCTAGACTTACTAGAAGATTCTCAAACACTTTAGCCGAGAGAATCACTGTAAAGATATTAGTATACAATGGATTTCTTATTAAACTATATTGGGAATGCATCTTATCTCGCAACACTTGTTTCTCAGTAATGGCTAGGAAGTCATATATTCCTCCCACTACATCGAAGTACTCTCAACTCTTTGAGTAAGATGCATCTGACCTGCCTAAACAACCTTTTGTTTACAGTGTTAGTCTTAATCAATAACTCTTTATTGATATATGCAAGCTTTATTCGAAAAAAATAATACATGGTGATATCAAACAATATTCCAACACTTAAGGGTTCGATATTAACACTTATATCTATCTTTTCAGATTTCTGAACTATGTAAACATCTTGTACATATCATAAACAGCTTTTATGAGTTTTCTATATCTCATATAGAATTTCAGAAATACTTTAAAATTGAAATGGTGTTAAAAAGAACAATTAAGGCGACTAGGTGTAGAAAGTTTTCACTAGATTTCATTTATCAAATAGTCCTAGAAATTTCAAATTTTCTATACTTTGATCCAATCAAAGTATTTCAGTTTTATTTTACCTAATAAGTTTTGTAACACTTTGAACTTTTCAAAGTGTTCTAAACTTATCACTTAGATTAAATAACTACTTGTCTTAATTGATTTCTAGTCGTTTTAAATATCTAAATATTTGCTAATTGCTTTTAACTAGGTTGGTTCTAATAAAAGTTGCTTTGCAATAGAACAAACATAACTTTTGCTAATGAACATTTCATTTACAACAAAAATTTATACAATTTGTTCGTTATAACAAGAAAAAATAACTTTTATTACAATAACAAAAGTAGATAAGATTATCTTCTGACAGCAACAGCAAAATCTCCCACTGGTCAACATGAGTACACCAAGCAATCTTCAGGAACTAGTTTGCCTATTTTACTTTCTCTGCTTTCTTCTTTGTAAGGTACTGAGGCAGTTTCTCTTCCAGTGCCATTCTTCATTGCAGTGGAAGCATTTTCCTTTATTTGCAGCGTTAGCCTCGCCTTTTCTACCAGCGGGTTTTTCCTTCCCTTTCCCCTTGTTCTTTTTAACCAGAATACTCTTACTCTGTGAAGAATAAGCAATATCAGGCTTTTTGGAGGACGTTCCTCTCTTCTCAGCGGTAGTAACATTTACTTCCTTTCCAGACCTTTAGCTTTCATCATAGTCTAGTAAGCCTGTAGCTCACTGAGTAGAGTAGTTAAGTTATATTCTTTTTTATTCATAAGCGCATTCATGCAGAATTGGAGAAAACTCTTCGGAAGAGATTCTAAAATAAAACAAACTTGATTTTTCTCGTCAACGACAGCCCCATTTACTTTTGCCACATTGAAATGGAACATTATGTCCAGGACATGTTCTCTAACAAAGGCCTCTTCTTTCGTACGATAGTTGTAAACATATTTAATAGCATCATGCCTCATGGAGAAGAACGGTTGTCTAAACATTCTACAAAGAGATTCCATAATCTCTTTAACAGTACCATACTCTCGTGTTTCTTCGCCAAGACATCAGATATGCTGGCAATCATATAGGCACGGGTTTTGTCATTAACCCTGATCCATCTGTCGTATGCATCTCAAACAGTTTGGTTTGCATTTGAGCCAGGAATGCGAGGACACTCCTCTGTTAAGACAAACCGTAGATCATCTATCACCATTATAGTATTCAGGTTTGTTTTCTAGGTGATATAATTATCCTCAATAAGTTTATCAGATGCCAACAATTGTATTAATGAACTCATCATTCTGAAAATGTAAACAAATTTTATCAGTGAATTACTTTTTGAACTCAATCAAGTTTTTAGTAAAGTAATAATATACCTAAGATTATTTTTTGCAACGATACTACAACAAGACATTCTTGACTAAATACTATCCCCAGAATAACTCATATTTCGATAGTCATTTAGCTACCATTTTTTGTCAGAGATTACTAACTATTTAGTAATTTTGTAAGTGTAACCCTTTATTTTCAAACCTCAAAAGTCGGCCCCAACGATGCTCCCGAATTAGAAAGTCAAAGTTGAAAATGACTTTAGAAATCCTATCTATTTCTAGAGTTTGAGTTTTTTCGAATCCTATGTTAAAACCCTCCAAGGGGATAGTCGTCGTTAAACAACTAGTGAAGCCGACATAAAGATGACAAGTAGGCACAACATAGAAATCTCACGGTGTTTAACCAACAGAAGATACCGAAGGATCTGTCTTCATCCGCTTACTATGAACTACTTCCCCATTCACTTTGATCTTGACCTTGTGACAAACACTTTTCGGATGAAGCAATCGAGGTATAATCAACACGAAGTGTTGCACGAATCTCAAGGTGGGAATTTTCTAGGGACGTGAGAATTGAAATCATTATATCGTATATTTGATTTTCCATTGAACAGCTTCCTCTCATTCATCTTGATATTGATTCACACAAATACTTTTCGAATGAAGCAGTCGATGTATAATCAAGACGAAGTGCCATATGAACCTCACGGTGTGAACATCTTGAGACGTGAAAATTAAAATCAAAACATCACATTTCATTCATGGTGAACAACTTCTCCCATTCTCCAAAATCTCGAATCATGTAAACACTTTCCAAATGGACAGAAAGAAAATACCAAAGAATCCACTTTTGTTACATAAATCCAGTAGCCCAAACAAGATGTCCAAATAAGAACACCCAAGGTGACATGAAATGAAACATTAATTTTGATCGTGAACTTTTAGGGCGTGAGAGCTAAAAATAATCATATCATATATGTTTATTAATCTCCCACTGAAGCATTCTAACATATCATATATGTTATTTATTTTCATTGAAGTGTTCTAATAGCATATCATATATGTTATTAAGCTCCCACTGAAGTGTTCTAACGTTAAACGGAGTTACATTTTCTTAGGCTTATTCCGGCTAATTAAACAACCTAAGTCTATGTGTTTATCCAAGTATAGTGTTTTTTGGATTTAACCTATTGTGTCTAGGTGATAAATCAGTTTTAAAACCTCACATCGCTCACGTATTGCTCATAAAATCGGTTAACAACGCTCAATAGTTCGGCCATAATTCCTAGGTAAGAGGTATTTCGTAGACCGTCAACTTAAATACCCCCAGCCTTTGACAGGATTATATATCATTAAGTTTGTAACCCTAGTTTTACAAGTTTAACAACCTATTTTAACTATTAAAATAGGTGATTAACATACATGAGCATGCAACTGTTCTTTGTTATGGATTTTAAATGTCTAACCCAATTTTATAACAACCTACAAATTTTAAACATGCTAAACATCCACAACATACATCAAAGGCATTCAATATTTAATATAACCCTTATATTAAATAAAAAAAACCCTAAACATGCATATTATATATTATAACACTTTACAACATACTTTCAATGCATAAAACATGCTTCCTATGGTGGGATTTTAAATCTATATGGTATACTTTATGCACATATAATATTAATTTAATTATAACATACATCACATGTATAAATAATTAAACACATACTGATATGGTTTGTTTACCTCTTATTTTAGTGTGTGCTTCTAGAGGAGCACACATGCAAAAAGGAAGTTTGAGCTTGATGCAAATGACAAAAATATCTTCCGCTTTATATAATTATCAATTAAATAAAAAATTATTCTATGTAGCAATCCTTACATCTCCTACTACTAGTGGGGTGACAGCTAGTTTTAGTTTTGGCATTTTCAAGCAAACAAAGGCCTAATTATTACAAAAATCAGTAAGAATTGGCTCCAAAACGCTTTTGGATCACTCGAACCGCCCCAAACCGGACCCGAACAGCTTGAACCGGAGCAGAATTGTCTGAACAGGACCAGCCAAAAACCATTTGAGGCCAAACCGGACAGGAATTGAAGAAAATCGGTCGAACCGGCCAAACTTGCTCATCCTCGCTCATCAAACCGGTTCGAACACGTTGTTCAATGCTCGCTGCTCAACGTTTGACCGATTGAAACTTGATGCTCGATTGAAATCTCACTGGTTTTGATGTCACTCTTGTTCAGTTATATGAGCAGCGTTGCAACGCTCAAGGGTAGCTTTGCAACACTGTCTGAACAGAAGCTCATCAACAGATTTTTGCAACTCGACCTTCTTTACTTCTTTCTTCAATTTCAACTTAATTTTAACTCTAATGACTCCAAATAAATTACAGACTCATGAGCACACATATAAACTCATCAACCAAGAGCCAATTACTAACTTAACAAAGGAATCAAAGAGAATTTAAATGCCAAATCTCAGAAAACCATATCAGTGCACCATTTTCATATATCGCATGAAAAAAAACACCCACCAAGCCAAAATTAAACCAAATTGAATGCTTAGATGAGCTCTGATACCAATTATTAGAGTTAGAAAACACACAGCGGAAGTAAAACGAATCACTAAGCATTCTAATTCATCAATTTTGACTTTAAATTAAGCATGCTCATAAATTAATAAGAGGGTTTCATAACATACCTTTGAAGAAACATTTGAATCTCGATTCCAACTGTAAATCTCCTTTAAATCTACTTATGAACCACCTCAAGGTCTCCTCTACTATCCTCTTGGTGTTTTAGATTGAGTTGTGGGACTCAAAATAAACTTAGATTAATTGAATTTGGAGATGAGGTCACTATATCACCATGGTAGAAGACCTTCTTCAACCTCAAGTTTATTTAGCAAAAAACTTACAAATGCATGCTCGACTCTCAACACAATCTTCTTCATTTATTGCATGACTATCATGCAAAGAGGATTTCTGCATGAATTACACTTCATGCTTGGAAAATTGACTCAAGTTTATGGTGGAGAGTGTGTGAGCAACTTGGTTTGAAAGTGGAGAAATCCCACTTTTGGGATTTTCCATTTTCTATCTATTTTCAATTGTTGATTTATTAATTTATTTTCTAATAAAATTAATAATAAATAATTAATTAAATAATTTAATTAATTCGTATAATTAATTCAATATCAAATATTAAATTAATTTAACACTAATTCCACCACCATGAATCCTATTCATGAATTTAATATTTAAATCATATTTAAATATAATTAACTCTCCAATTTCGTTTAATTCCAAAATTAAATGCATAATTATATTACATATAATTACTAATTCTCCTTAATTCTAATTTGAATGTTTCAAATTAATTTATCACGCTACTCTAAGGCTAATCCATTTGTGAGTTAGTAGGGAGACCTCGTGGACCTACAGATCATGGGCTCCAATGATCTGAGATTAATTTGTTAAACTCTTTACACCGAATTAACCCCCATTGGTTAACTACTGGGTCACTGCACTAAAACCCAGAGTTGCACTCCTCTCACTGTAGATATATTATTTCCATTCGATATAACCATGATTAGTAAGTTAACCCTTCACAATGTGTTCGTAATAACGGCTGGGTCAAATGGTTGTTTTACCCCGAGATTACCTTTTGTTCCTCAAGTCCACTAATCCTCTAATGAGTAATTAGTTTGTGATTCGATCAACAAACCGAGTCCCTCTCAGGCCAATGAGAGGGTGGGGCCTCTTATTCAAGACCAGGAGTCAGCACTTAAGGGAACGCCTCTTCTAGCCCTAAAAGTGGGTAGGAGTGAATTCTTTGTTGCACCCTATGTCCCCAGCTATCTACCCGGTCTTACCCCTGAAATAGAGGTTTATTGAGTCGATGATGTCGAGCCAACCCTTACCTATGCAAATCTACAGATAATCCCAAATAAACAGAAGTTCATAGTTAGCTTGGGATTAAGGTCAAGTTACCTAGGTCATTGTTTTTGAAATAGTCAGTCTTAAACAGTAAACATCGTTATAAAGTAAGAGTAACTAATTTCGTGGTCTGATCTTGTACAAACTCATTGCACAGGAGGCCTCCACTCCTCATGTCATGACATGTACGAATTAGGATTAATTCGTCTATAGTACTTTACAACTCCTTATAACAACTACAGAGTGGGTCGCATCCGATAGTGTTACCAGAATAAGGCACCCAACCTTATTCATATACTATAGATCATTTTGTCTATTTACTCGAACCTGATCCATTTTTATGTCTCCACATAAAGTTCAAGTACTCATATAATAGTCATAGATCTTTTAGTTTATTGGATTTATTTCTAAAACGAAATAAGCAATTTCACATATTCAATAACAACTTAATGAATTTTCAGAATAGGTTTTATTGTTTACAGAGCATAAGTTTTAGGACATAAAACCCAAAAATTGTGTCCTTGTCTAGGGATTAAAAAGGACGCCAAGAGGAAGAGGTTTGCCAATTTAACCTTGACAGTATCACTTTCAAAATTGTGTAAGATCTTAAAGCTTCTCTTGATGTCTTTCCTATCAATTGAATCGTCATTCTTAAAGACTCTTTCCCTAAGTTCAGAGATTTGATCATTTTTTTCTAAATCTATGAGAGGTAGTTGAGTACCATTTAAACCCGTGATTAAGTAAAATTCTTTGAATCTAAATTCTTCTATATGCACATTAAAGTTAAAAGCCAAGAAATTTGGCTTCTTTGTGACATATTGTTTTCTTAGAAGGTAGTTTATGAATTTTGTGCGTATTTTCTCAATTTTTAGATTTAGAAAGTGGCCAAAAGTCCATTTCTAAAACTATTTAAATTTCTATCATCTAATTGCTTCTTTATAGTTTGTGTTACATTTAATGAGATGCATGTTGTTATCCTCAAAGCCTTATTCTAGTCTTGCATTATTATTTGATGTTTATGTTCCTATTGCACTCTGTTTAAACATATAACTATCAACATTAAGCAAATGATATATGTCTATTAATGATTGAGAATGCCAGATTCTATAATTGACTATCACCTACTATTATTATTCAATGAACATTGGTAGAGGCTATCTCTATTTATCAACAATAGACAGTGATAATAGACTTCTATCACTGTCTATCGCTGATAAACATTATTAGACTTCTATCACTATTTATCGCTAATAGATATTGATAACTTCTATCAGGGAAAGAAAGTGATAGAAGTCTAGACAGTGATAGTGTCTATCAGTTGATAGACAGTGATAGACTTCTATCACTATCTATCATAATGAAATGTCTATTGCCGTTTATCAAGTATTTCTTTATATACTAAAGTATGAAATAAATCCTACAAGTAAAACAAATATCAAAACATGAACGGTAACCAGCCAAACATATCTAAGAAAACATATGTATACTTGGTAGTGGTATCAGTGATAGACAACATAGAACACTTTCAATGTTTATCATAGATAGACACTTATAGTGCCTATTAGTGTCTATCTGTGATAGATATTGATAGATAACTTTTACCTCTGTCTATCATTGATAGACAATGATAAACTTCTATCACTTTCTATCAAGTTTCATATGTACTTCTTTTCTTTATATCACTGTCATGAAGTTAGTTCTATAAGTAAACTAAATTGAAAACAAAACAAATATCAAAACATATGCAATTCAATAAGTAGCCCTAGCCAAACAACTAAATATCAAAACATATACAATCGAGCCAAACATATATAAGAAAAAAGTATATGTATCATTGAGCAATAAGTGACGCTCATCGGAATATATATAAGAAAATATATCAAGCAAACAATCAAAATATAAATAAATAATATATAATGGAAAAGACATATCTATCTCTATCTAGAGATAGAAAGAACTAATAGTTGTATATCACTGTCTATCAGTGATAGAACACTTTCAATGTCTATCCATGATAGACACTGAAAGACACTGATAATAGTCTATCAGTGTCTATTCATGATAAACATTGATAGAAAACTTCTATCTCTGACTATCACTGTCTATATATGTACTTCTTTATCAACTATATATATGTACTTCTTTATCAATTGAAATTATGAAATTATTCAAACTAAAATCCAAACAAAACAAATATCAAAACACCAAACCGACCAACCATGTATATAATCCAAAAACTGGCCCCCACCAAATATATCTTATTAAATATATCTATCATTGAGCAAATAAGCAAACAATCAAAATAAAATAATGGAAACATGTCTATCACTCTTTATCAAGCAAACAATCAAAATATAATCATGAAAAAATATGTATCGCTCTATCAATCATAAATAGGGATGGAATACTTTCAACGTCTATCATAGATAGACATTGATAGTGGTATATCACTTCTGCCAATGTCAATCACAGGTTTGTTTATACTTTCAATTTTAGTTTTCCTCGTTCTCCCTTTTGAATTTTTTTTCTTCTTTGATGATTCTCTTTTAATAGTCTTCTTTTTTATGTTACTTAACATATGTACACAAAATTTAGGGTTAATAAATATTACCACTAAACAAGAATTAGGCTTAATAACTAGAATCACTCATAAATTGATAAGAAGAAAAGAAAAGAGTTATACATTTTGAAGTTGAGTAGTTACTAAAGTAATGATAGAAGAAAGATGCGACAAGAAAAAGGACTTATAGCAACAACGAAAGAAGAAGAAGAAGAAGAAGAAGAAGAAGAAGAAGAAGAAGAAGAAAGCATTCAAACGATGAAATGGACAAGATTATGAAGACAAAGCGTCGTTCATTGGAGGGGAAAATCCTCGAAGAAAATCGCATTGATTAATCGTTGATGGGTCGGATCTCCGCGTCGGGTCATCACCTTTTCTCCTTTTTTTTTTTTTTTTTTTTTTTTTTTTTTTTTTTGCATTTGGGCTTGGCTTTTCGGCATGTTCCACCGTGTTTTGTGTTTGGTTGGGTCATAACGGTTTCCTAAATTTTTTTGCTGTAAATTGTAAATACTTTGACCTACTTTTCTATATATAAAAATACCCAATTATATATATATACTCCTAAAGCTTGCAACGTTTTATTTAAGATTTTTTATGAGTTTTTACCCCAAATTTTTTTATCTCTAATGGACTTTTAAAGACCAATTCATGTAAATAATAATAAAGAAAAATAGGTCAAACAATGTGACGTTTAGAATATAATGTGTTTTTTTTTAATGAATAATCAAACAATATTTTCTTTATTAGCAACAGGACCTAGGAAGTTTATAAACTTTTTTTTCCTTCTTTTCGAAATTCACTTTTCAATCTCAAGAACATTCGATTAAAAATGTTTCGTTCATTTTTTTCACATAATTTTAATATTCACATTACATTTTATATATTTTTGTTTGTTTCCATGTTGTTTTTACATTCACATTTACTCATATATGTTTTTAAAATTAATTTTAGAGTTCAAGCAAAAAGATTATTTGCTATGAATCGTTTGGATATACGAACTCGGCAAATATGTTTTAAAATATTTTTAGACTTTAACTTTTTATGTCTTTAAATTTATATAATAGAATGTAATATTCTTATTACTAATACTTTTATAGAGTTAATTAAAAATCAATATGGAGAGATATTACAAAAGAAAAACAACAATAAAGTTTGTAGAAGTATCATCTTCAAAAAAGAAAAATGTTTTGGATTCTCATTGATCTTATAAATAAATCTATCTAGAAAAACTACCTACAGATCCTGGTCTAAGAACAAAAATTTATGATTATAATTATAATATTTGAGATCAATTTTGTATAGCATATTTACTAAAAGGTCCTTGTCAGCCTTGAAATTATACTTTTCCACTTAAGATTTTTGGTACAAAGTCAAGACGATTTAATACAGCTTGGTTACACAAATATTTTAATTAGTTAGAATATAACATTTAAAAGGATGCTGCATTTTGTTTATGTTGCTATCTATTCAAACCAAAAGTAAGTGAAGAGTTAGAATCAATATCAAAATATGAAATCTCGTACATGACAATTGTAATGTAATAAACTAGTTTATATATGATGTTATGAATAATTTTATACATTTAGTTATAGATCTTTTGTTAGACTTATACATATAGTACCTCTTATATAAAATTTCTGGCTTACACAGAGTAGAATCAACACTAACTATTCTAAAAGTTTCTGGAAATATGTATAATAGATTTTTTTTAGAATTACGTTGAAGTATGTAAAAGTAAATATATATATATTCTGGAAAATTTCTTTAGATAGGGATAACACCCGTAGAAATATCTAGAATGGCTTAATTCTTAAAAGAGCCTAGAAAAATATTAACAAGGTTCCTAATTGTTTGAGGTATATAACTTCAACCAAGGCCCTAACTCCTGAAATAAAGATATTATGTACTAAAAAAAAAAAACTAAAAACATAAACTATTTGTTGAATGAAAAATTTTGAACCAATCACAAGTCACCACGTCGTTGGCTAAATTAACACATGTCCCAACTTGAATTGAAGACAAGTTTCGATGACGTCACACGGATGAATCAAATGAGATTAAATTGGTACAATTTGATATTACTATTTGGGCTTAAAGTCCAAACTAAAAAAAAAAAAAAAAAAAAAAAAAAAAAATTGAATTGGACCCAAATTTCAGATCAGGCCCAAAACCAATTAATTGGGCCCAAAGGTCAGGCCATGGATCAACTAGCCCACGAAGCCCACCTGAGTTCTCTTCATTTGTAAGGGTAAAATTTTCTATACTTGGAAGACCAGAGAGAATTCACTAACAAATAGAGGACTCCCAAGACTCCTGAAGCTGCACTCCTATAAGGCAGAAGATCTTTGAAGACACAAATACTCTTCCAAGACTTCTATTTCAAGCTTCCAAGACTCCTGAAGCTGCACTCTTATAAGGCAGAAGACCTTTGAAGATACAAATACTCTTCCAAGACTTTTACTTCAAGCTTCCAAGACTTCTGAAGTTGCACTCCTATAAGGCAGAAGACCTTTGAAGATACAAATACTCTTCCAAGACTTCTACTCCAAGTTTCCAAGACTCCTGAAGTTGCACTCCTATAAGGCAGAAGACCTTTGAAGAAGACACAAATACTCTTCCAAGACATCTACTTCAAGCTTCCAAGACTCCTAAAGCTACATGAAGATTTCTACTTCAAGCTTCCAAGACTCCTAAAGCTACACTTCTATAAAGCAGAAGAACTTTCAAGATACAAATACTCTTCCAAGACTTCTACTTCAAGCTTCCAAGACTCCTGAAGCTGTACTCCTATAAGGCAGAAGACCTTTGAAGACATAAATACTCTTGCAAGACTTCTACTTCAAGCTTCCAAGACTCCTGAAGCTGTACTCCTATAAGGCAGAAGACCTTTGAAGACACAAATACTCTTCCAAGACTTCTACTTCAAGCTTCCAAAACTTCTGAAGCTGCACTCCTATAAGGCAGAAGACCTTTGAAGATACAAATACTCTTCCAAGACTTCTACTTCAAGCTTCCAAGACTCCTGAAGCTGCACTCTTATAAGGTAGAAGACTTTTGAAGATACACATACTCTTCCAAGACTTCTACTCCAAGCTTCCAAGACTCCTGAAGCTGCACTCCTATAAGGCAGAAGACCTTTGAAGACACAAATACTCTTCCAAAACTTCTACTTAAAACTTCCAGAAGCTGCACTCCTATAAGACAAAAGACCTTTGAAGACACAAATATTCTTCCAAGACTTCTACAAGAACGTTTGGTGTTTGCCTTCTTCAAGTCAAGCGCATCCACCCAACCGAGAGAGAATCAAAGGATCAAATATTAGAGATCGAACCATATCGCATCAAATCAACTCTAATATCAACACCAACTCAAGTTCAAGTCCACGACGTCACGTTTCTCCGGAAACCTCGTGTGAACACTATTATCATCGTTATTAAAAAGAAAAACTAAACATGAATGATTTCTTTTTCTTAAACAGAAAATAGAAAGATATTAAAAAAAAAAAAAAAGCATAAATGGTTATTTAACAGGACGCCCATTTTTTGTTTTCAATACCATTTTTTTTTTTTTTTTTTTTTTTTTAAACCTTTTTTTTTTTTTTTTTTTTGTTTAGAACGCATGTTATTTGAAAGCAATTCAATTTTGAGTTTTCTATTTTTTTTTAAATATTTTGAATTTATACATAAAAATAAACTCCATTTGAATTTCATGGTCTATACCTATCAATCTAATTTCAAATGAATTATAAAATGAAAATATTGATATGTTTTATTATTCCAGCCGTGATCATCCAATATTTAAGAAAATCCTTCACAAATTGGTATTGTTTCTCTAAAAAGGTTTCCTTCAACAAGTTCAAGTGTAAATCGAAATCAATATTAATACTAAATAGGCTAAAAAATCTCAAAACAATATAACTAACTTGGTTTAATAAATAACATATTGTATTAATGTAAATTAAATTAAAGAAAAAACTATTAGGGCCGGTGTGTTTTGTGGGCATCAACATTCCTATACAGTGGACATTTGGACAATCGTGTTTGTTTTACTGTAATGTAAGATGTCTTGACATCTCATATATGCTTTCGAACATCTTGAGAGTTTTAGATACCCTTCTAAAATATTGATTTTCTGTATTCTTATGTGGAGGGCATCTCATGTATGCGCTTTTTTTTATACACCATATTTACCTTTTTTTACCCTCTATCTATCTATCTATCAATCAATGAATCTATCGTATGTTACCCTTTTTTGGTTATTCCATAGTTTTTTTTAGAAAGATATTCAAATTTAAATTTAAATTGACATGTATTTCATACAAAATCTTAAATGAATATATATTGATAAAATAACATATAAAAATGATATGAAGGTATTCTTTAAAAGGAAATTCAAATTAATTAAAAAATATCATATAAGTAATTATATATTAATGAATAATCCCCAGAGCATTCTTGGAACATTATGTAAATTCAAGATTCGAGTAGAAATCTTACGAGACAGATAAAATTATCCAAATATTCATTGTTATCTATAAAACTACAAAATAAACATAGTTATTTAAAAATGTCATAAATTTGTAATTTCAAACATCTATAATTATTGGCATATAAAGATTCCAACTATCTACATTCACAAAAAACAAACGACCCTTAAAAGACAAATATAACTTAACTTGTAAAAACAAACAACCCTTTAAAGACAAATATAACATAACTTGTTTTAATATAAATTCATCTTATATTAAATTAATATGAACATACGTTATCATGTGAATAAAATATATGGATATCTAAATATTCCGTAACTTTCTTATAATTTTTCTTACAAATAAGTTTCTAACGTCTTTTTTGGTATCCATTTGAATATTGATTTTTGTTTTTAAAAATTAAACATATGCACAATTCTTCTACCTCTAGATTTCTTACTTTGTTATATAGTTCTTACCCATATTTTAAAAAATCAAGCCATTTTTTTTTAAAAAATAGTTTTTAAAAGCTTGTTATTGTTTTTGAAATTTAGATAACTATATTTGTTTTGTAAGAATTTTCATCAAGAATATCTTAAATTAATATAACTATATTAATTTGAACTTCTTTTTAAATTAATATTATTTTCATATGTTATTTTTCTCAATAATATATATATTAATTTAAATATAAATATAAATATCTTTCAAACAAAATAAAAACAATTATGATATAACAAAAAATCGTGAAATATATGGTTGATAATATTTATTTAAGGGTGATTATTTTAAATAGAGAATTTGCTTAAAATTAAACCATGATAGATCTATAAACAAATTGGCTTATTTTGCTATAGTTGAAAGCATCCTTATTATAAAATGAAAATAAAGGAAGAAATATATACATCTATGAAACAAAGAAGGGTAAAAGAAGCATTCTAGAATGTTTGAGAATATTCAAATGCTAGATCACATCTTATAATATTGCAAAATAAATATGGTAATCCAAATGTCCATTCTCCCTTAAATCCAATGAACTTTTGTATGAAGAGAATCTAAATTTTAGAAAATGAAGGAGGTATATATATATATATATATATGTTTGATCGTGACAGATAGTTTGATTACATTTGAAAAGTGGATAATTTGATTTTTACCTTGCAACTAAAACAAAATGGAGTGGTTGGAGAAAACTGTCCGAGAAAAGGGAGCTCAAAAATAGAGTTGGGAAGAAGGGAGTTGTGAAGGGACTGGTGAGAGAGGGCAACCCACATGGCTACAGTTATAATCGGACTAATCGGAACCCATTGGCATTGGCCCCATCTCCCATCTTCCGCTTTAAATGGAATGTCGTCCTGGACCAGGACTCTTCTTCCTCCCTTTTTTCATCCATCAACTCAAACTTCCTTTATCGAAAATTAATAAGAAAAAAAAAAAAAAAAACACTCATATGGCCACCTCACTTTCTCTCCTCCCACGGAGGTAGTGATAAAGTGCTGTAATCATAACAACTGTACACTTCTAAACCTTCATTTTCTTTCTAATCTTTGCTTAATCTGCTTTTGCAATTGCATTATACTTTTTCTCTCATAATCTATGGGAAAGTATAGCAGTTAATGATATATCAAAAGTCAAGATTCTTATCCAAAAATATTTGAAAAAAACAACCAGAAGAAAGGTAATTTCAAAGGGGTTAAGAGTAGTAGTTGTTCCTTTCGCAATTATTAGAAGATTAGACAATAATTTGATGCAAGACACCCACCAATAATTTCTTTTTTTTTTTTTTCTGATAAAAATACCTTTTTAGTATGACATTTGTGATCTCTTATATTTCAAATTAGTCATTTTAGTCCCTTGATTTTCAAAAATAAGTTTAAAAAAGTTCATCTAAATAGATGGATTAAATTTAAATAAAAACTGACAGAGAGAAAAATATATATTTCAATATTTCTTTCTTCTCTCTCCCCTCTCCATTCGACTGTACAAGTATTACGGTTTTTTTTAACTGTCCCATTTCACTAAAATTTTCGTTTCACAACCCTAAAATTGCAAATATCAAAACTTGCCCCAATTTTTCACCTCCCTTTGCAATTCTTTCTATTTGCTCTCTCCTTTCCATCTCTCCGGCAAAATCAGTAGCCAAAACTAACTCAAAGTGAGGTACCTCTACTTTTTCTGATTGAAGAAAGTGCTCCACAAAGTTAAAGCAATCACCCCATTAGGAACAAGTTAATTTTGACTACTGAATTTGAAGGAGAGATGGAAAAGAGAGAGAGAATAGTTGGAAGGAAGTGAAAAATTGGGAAAAGCTTTGATCTCTGGTATATGACTGGATGAAATTTTAGAGTTTTGAATTGAATGTAATAAGAATGAACTGGAACGATAAAAAAAAAGACAAAACCCTAGTGTAACACTGTAAAGTCTAATGGAGAGAGGAGAGAGAGGAAAGAAGAGATAGAGATATTAAAATATACTACTTTTTCTTTTCAAGTCATCTTTCCACATAAGCCATTCATTAAATTTTTTATTTCAATTTAATCAATTTATTTGTGGATGGATTTTTAAACCCTATTCTTAAAACCTTATAGACTAAAATGACTAATTTGAAACATTAGCAACTAAATTCGGAATAATATATATATATATATATATATATATATTCAAGAAAAAGGTCACCGTTGCATGTGTGAAAACACAAAGTAGCTACATGATATGGCCAGTCAGTCATTGGTTTAATATTCAAACCTTTTGTTTGCCACGTGATTGACTGATACAGAAATATGGGGTCCTACTACAAACAGCTAATGCTTGTTCTATTTTGTCCACCTTAAAGGGGTTGCCGCTATTCACATTTGCTACTTCTTATCTTCAACTTCCCATAAAGTAAAATAAAAAACCAACAACAATGACAGCCCTAAAACCTCTACAAACAATTTCCACACTGAAGAGAGCAGCAGGAACATTCCCAATGTAACATATCAGACTCACCTTAGCTAGCTAGCTACTTTTAACATCCAAATGAAATAAGAATTCACGATGAAACTATCTCCTCTTTAAAATGATTAGGCAGATGTGCCGAAAAGGCTCCAGTCGTAGACTTTAAAGCTGGAAACTGCGAGTTTGAATACTTCAGCCATTGGCATGCATCCGGATTGTGAGGCAGGAGTGGCCAAACCAGAGCCAACTGAACTAGCACTTTCGCTCAAAGGACTGCAACCACAACAATGTAGCAAAATTACAGGTATTCGAATTGTACGTGATAGGTGCAAGAAAAATATGCTATGCTAGCTGCACGAATGAATTCTATTTGGGTTGTGATTTGTGAAGAGGTAAGAAAATGGGCTTTGCTTCAGACAGGGCCAGTTATAAAAAGGTAACGAAGCCAAGTTGGCCAACTAAAATGGATGGTTCTGCTTGGTCCCTCAACACCCTACAATTCTATACAATGATTGAAACAGTTGACCATCCTCTCGGGATCCATCTCAATATGCATTTTCTCGAGTTTCTCAGAATCATGTATTCTTGTGCCAGACCTTAACAGTTCAATCTGGCTATTAGCCTTGGTTGTAAAGGAAGTCAATCAACAGTGTACTAATCTTAAATTTCAAATTAAAGACTCGCAAAAAAATTCAAACTAGATAAGTAAAATTCCCCAAATGCTTCATGTACAAGAAGGAAAACAGAGGGTAATTAGCTATTTAGCTTTCAAGTTAGTTATGCATCCGGTAGGCATCTTTTGTAGCGAAGGCAGTGGACCCTATTACGGGGCTGTACATGTAGAGTGATATAAATAGTGTGGATTATGCATGCAAGTAGACTGTATGAAGAGAGCTAGCAATTTCAAATGTTTGTTCATATTTCGCAGACAGAGGCCAGTGGCAAGAAGGAGAATGATAGCATATCCCCTACATTGGTATGGTCCCAATCCCATATTTAAGAGAGTTGGTAAGGTTCCCTATCACTAGGGGTTTCCTGACACAACTACTATTTTATGTTTCACAGTTGAGGTTGGCCAAACTGAAAGTGTGGGCTACGGGTAGCGATAGCCTGATAGGATTAAGTCTAAGTTCCCATACGCTTCAATACACGAAGAAAAAACATGAGGACCACGTCATATTTATCGTATCATGGAGGGTATCTTTCATTTTTTTAAGACTAGAGACACATTCTATTGAATGAATGAAATAGGGAAAGCCCCAACACCTATAGGTGTCTTTCCAATGGGAAAGTAAATGGGTATCTTTTGTAGTGAGGGGAATGTGACACCCCAATTAAGTTTGTCAAGGGACTGTGTGGAGTGGTGATGTAAATAGTACGAACTATGCATCTAAGCAGAGACTAATTTAACTAATTATTTCACTTCAAATTCTACTAATTGTTTGTTTCCTTTTATTTGAGAGTAATTACTTACTTTATGACAATGGGTTCATAAGCAGAGATTAGCACATCTGTACCAACTCCTTTCAGACGAAGATTCGCCAAATAAACCTGCATAAAGTAATAAACAGATTTACCTTATAAAGCATTGGGAACCATCAAAGCACAAGGGTAAAGAAAATTAAGAGAGGTTACCCTGACAATATTTTGAGCTTCTCTTCCTTGCCGGCCCTTTGAAATTGACTACATGGACAGAAACAAGACCCATTGAATAAGAAGGGAAGAAAGGGCGTGATAAAGTCATGGAGATTTGTAACCATAACAACTGCTAACAATTGAGCAGGAAAACTGGAAAGAAGTTCAAGGAAATGTGGAATGCAACGAAGTTCAATTGATATCTGATGACCCTCATAAGCAAAATAACAACAAAGTTTTGACAAGCCTAGTATCTCTAGCAGATACATACCACCCAACAAATTTAAACCAAAAGAACTACGAAAGATATAATATAAAGTAGAAACAATGAAATTAACAGTAATGCTGGCATCACCTTGAGCATGACAAATAAAGACAATTTTAAGTGAAAGAGTAGTACCGTGCCACGTGATCCTTCTGTTAGTACGCTATAATTATTTATTTTATAATTATAACAGAGGCATGTAATTCTCAATGTGTTACATTCCACAAGTGAGCTAAAGAGAATGGAGATTCCAGAGGGAGTTTTCTTTTCTTTTTGTGTGTGTGTGTGTGCGGGGGGGTGAAATCCCTTATTGAAGCTTAGTTTGATTATTAACTGTTATCCTCTTCTTCTTCCCTCTACTTCTAGTCTTTCATCTTGTTTATGAGATATGTTGTCAGCTGAACAGTTCAAATATTGTGATTCACACAATGCATATAAAAACAGAAGAAACTAACTCGGAAGTAGCTAACCCAAGACATACAGAAAGGCCAAATTTATAAAATTACCGCAAATTCTAAGTAACATGACATCTCTAATTTGATAGCTAATGGTTGGAGTTGAAGGCCATGATAAACAATAACTACTACCTGGCATGCAAATTTTACAGATAGAACTCAACAGGAAGTAAAATGAGTATTATTATGACACATACCATTTGGCCAACGGCAGTTGTAACTACAGAAGGTATATTACCATAACATAGTCCAGGTGCCTCGATCACCCCGGATTGCTCAATCACCTGGAGAAGTATTGCAAGTAAAATAGACCATATGATTCCACGAAATTACATAATATCAAGAGCTCAAGTTCAGAGTATCATTAGATATCTGATGGTATGCATGCAAGAAGAGACGATATATACAAAGAAACGAAACAATGAAGCAAACATTTATTTATAGATAAAAACTAATTGGATTCACGAAAGCGTCAAAGCAATTCTCCAGTGGGACAGAAGGCAAAATAGTAACAAAAGATGACTGTGCTTTGAGTCAAAACACAAGCGAACCCATCTCACATTGTTGCTTACTAGTTAATACTTGGATGTTAAACCAACAGCAGACAGAGCAGGCAGTAAGCAAGAGGAGAGGAAAATATAATAAAGTAAAAGTAAGATTACCACGCTTCCTTCAGCATCCTGCTCAGTGGCAAGGTCTTGAAGGAACCAAACAGCACTTCCATTGTCACAAACATCATGCTTAAAATCTAAAAGCTCAAAGATCAAGCTTTCATCCCGAGATGGATCCACAAACACTTCCTTTGAACCCACCACAAACATATTTAAATAAGAAAGAAAAAAAAAACTTTAGTAATTTTGCATACTCCGTGGCTTTTAATATAAAATAACCTTAACTATCTTCATAGAAACATCAAAAGCCTACCAACCTGATGATCAGGGACTTGCCGGATGTTGCTCACGTCCTACAGTTACAACAATCACGAGTTAAATATATAAATTTCATGAATAAAATAAAGACAAGAAAGTGATACAGCAAAAGGGAAACAGACAGAATTGTAATTAAAGAAGACAAACCTGGAATCTAAGAGGGAATGTGCTAACTATAGCCCCCCCGAACAAACCACGCTCTGAACAGAAATCTGCCGGCATTTTAACGAAAACCCAAATACCTCCTACAGGATTGGAAGGAGATAACGAAGATTGTTTTGAAAAAGTTGTGACACAACGTTGGAATAATGGGAAAAACAATCAAACCGAAAACAAATATTCTTGTTTACAAAGGAATTAAAAATTGTACCTTTGTGTCGACTGTCGAGCGAAACTTCACCGTAGCTGTGGAAGTTTCGAAAGGCCGCGACCGGTTTATATAGGAGACCCCAGCAAGTGCGTCCATTCAACGCATACCGCCACGTTTGCTTTCGAACAACGCTTTCAGACCAAATCGGGAAATAACCCGGTCCGAACCGATAGTTTGTGAAAACCAGAAGCGACTGAACCGTTAACCGGTTCACTGACGGAATATGAGCTATTTAAATAAGTGGTTCGGTTCGGTTCGGTTCGATTCGAGGTATTAATCTGAAGCATTCAATCACAGCCCTTGATCAGTCTGGGCCTCTTTTTGGCTCTTTGAAAGATTGCCACGTGTATGAACTCCGAATCGAACCTTTTCTCCTCCACGACGACATTTTCATCGTTGGAAAGGAATAATTAATATTTTTTAAAAAAAATAAAAAAAACGACGTAGTTTGATTCTTCTCGATCTCCATCCTCTCTCTTCCATGATTCGTACCACTTCCACAGATTTTTCTTTGTTTTTTCTGTAAACCCTAGCTCGAATCCTTTTCATTTTCCCCTTCCTTCGTTGATTTTGGGTGTTGTTTGTTTCATTTCTTTCCCTTCTTGTGGGAAGGCAAGTGTGGGAAGGCTATCCCTTATTCTCTATTCTCCTTTCCCATCATAGGAGTTGGATTTGGGATTCCCTTCCTGCTCTTTCTTTACCTGCCGGAAAACTGTACGGGGAGCTGAGATTTGGGTTTTTGGTTCCTAATGCAATTCCGGCTGCTTTTGGGCTTTCGTATTTGATTGGTTCTACGTCCTTTTCCAAGATGGGTTCTGTAATCTCTGATCAAATTTTGGGAACTTTTGTACCAATTCTGGTTTATTGGCTATATTCTGGGTTTTATATTCTTCTTGGCTCATTTGAGAACTACCGGTTGCACTCCAAGAAAGATGAGCAGGAGAAGAACTTAGTGTCCAAAAGCACTGTGGTTAGAGGCGTTTTCCTTCAACAGACTATTCAAGCAGTCGTTGCAATCCTTTTGTTTAAGGTATGCATTGCATAATGTCCATTCAAGTTCATTTAATTTCTATTTGTATGTGCTTTTCATCCGACTTTGTAACTTTGTCGAGACCATTGTATAAAGTCAAGGATCAAATATCAATAGGGTATTAATAGTTGAAAGAGGTGGCACTGAGTTATACGGAAAATGTAACAATCTCTTGCGAAATTTACTTCTCCCCGGTCCCCCACTTGCTTGTAGTTCTCATGGGTTTGTGGACACTAGATTTCGAAGCATTAAGACTGGACTATTTTTGTTGAGAAGTAATTGTACTAGTGATTAGCACTACGGAATTTATTGCTGGTCTGTGTTTTGATTAGTTCTTGTTACACTTTACGAGCTATATTACCTGCATCAGTTGTGGAGGGTTGGACCTGGGTACTTCCTAGTCTTGCAGACCAAGATTGATCGATATATTATTTTCTGAAAACTCTTTTAGATAGTTCTGAATCATTTACTTCACCAGGTTAGGTCACTTTCCACGAAAATATTTCATCCATGATTCTTGAACTACTCTAGTTGAAAATTTTTATCTCCCCTCCAAAAGAAAGAAAGAATAGAAGCAAAAGAAAAAGGAGCATTCCAAAATCTCATACTGTACTTTAATTTTGATTAGTTAGTCATATGAATAAGCATTTTCTATTGAAAGAGCTTGTCTGACCAGTGGTTTCTTAGGAAACTTTTGTGTAATATTTCTGTGGTGTGTGCATCTCAAAGCAAAACTCAATCCGTGAGCTGTATAAAACTGTAGAATAAAGAGAAAATCTGGGAGAGAAATATGGAATTCAATATTTTTCCATTGATTACACTATAGGGGTGCTGGCATACATAAAAGAAAACCTAAAGGGGGGAATAGGTCACCAACTGTCAGCAGGTCATTGGTAGAGATAAAATATGAATTTCAAACAAAAATGAGAAAAAGTAAAACTGATTACAGCAAGTAAATGAAGATTTAACCGATACATAATTATGCTTTAACAAGCTGTCTCATGATGGATGTCACCAAATTGACTACTTACAACTAGCGGTTGATGGTGCATAAGTTTTGATCTCTTTCCCCCATATGTCTTGGAATTTAGGTGGTTGAGGGAAAGGAAGGAAGCTAGTTGAAAGTAGAAGAAATAATTTAAAATTTTTTATCCTGTTTGGATAGATATCATTTTAGCAGAGACACTGTTAGTCTAGGTTGATAGACTTGTGGTCTTTTGTGCACCTTTTATTTCATCGCCGGTCTACATCCGAGATTACTCAGCTGTGTTTCAATTCTAACCTTCCACATCAAGAGCATCTTCTTATGGGTTTTGCCGTCCTTGAATATTAGTTTCTAAAGTGTAGCATCTTGGCCCACATTTCTTAAATACACGTGTCTCTATGGTACAACCCACCAGAACACTATCAGATTGACTTACTCTACAGTCCTTTTCAGTGTCTGATTTCTTTCTCATATATTTGTTTTCTCACTGAGTACTGGCTGTAAATGTCCTTTAGCCATTCTTCAATATGATTAAGAAACAGAAATTGGTTTGTTGTGTTGAAGTCAGTTTCTGTGAGATGGAAAACCTACGCATTCCTGAAAATGAAGGAATTGAAGAGCTTACTTGTAAGGGGCCAAAATTGCAATGTTATATCAGTTGAGCATTTGTCTGAAGATCCTGCAATTAATTTCAGATATGCTGGATCTAATCATTTTTCCTTGCATGCTGAACATTACTTGGTCAATTCATTTACCAGTCTGGCAGTCTGCATCTAATGTAATTGACGTGTAATTTATTCACTAAAATTTAGCAAGTCATAATGTGGCTAATGTTTGGACTTCTCTTTATTTTTCACGGTGTATTTTCTACAGCTGAGTGGATTTGACATAGATCATTGCCTTTTGCTGATTTGTTCTTAACTTATCATGTAGGTGACTGAAAATGATGGGGAGGTTGCTGCAGGTTCAAAATCTTGGCTAACAATCGTAGTTCAGTTTATTGTTGCGATGCTGGTGTTGGACACTTGGCAGTATTTTATTCACAGATACATGCATCAGAACAAGTTTCTATACAAGCACGTCCATTCCCAGCATCACCGTTTGGTTGTACCTTATGCATTTGGAGCTTTATACAATCATCCGTTGGAGGGTCTTCTCCTTGACACAATTGGTGGGGCTTTATCTTTTCTCGTTTCTGGGATGTCACCTCGAGTTTCCATCTTTTTCTTTTCCTTTGCCACCATCAAAACAGTGGATGACCATTGTGGATTATGGCTTCCTGGGAACCTTTTCCATGTGTTCTTCAGAAACAATTCTGCATATCATGATGTCCATCACCAGCTATATGGCAGTAAGTATAACTTTTCGCAGCCATTTTTTGTTACATGGGATAGAATATTTGGCACCTATATGCCTTACTCATTAGAGAAGAGAGCAGGGGGTGGTTTCGAAGCACGAGTTAAGGAAGATTAGTTGTTCCATAGCAATCATATATTATTTGTCCCAGTGTTAATTTTTTTCTCCCTGTTAGCCAGCCACCATACTGCTAAATTTGTATCATACGCCTATTCTTGTGTCTTACACTTTTGTTACTATCATTTTCTCGAAGTTCCATAGCTGAATCATGTTGTGATTTGAAGAACCCTTTTCCTTTTCCTTGTACCTACTCCTTGTGAACAGAGAACCCCTTTGATTTTTTTTTTCTTTCGGATTGGGGTTAACCAGTACTTAATGACATTCTGAAGTATATCTTCCTTCTGCTAATATAGATTGCTTTGATCTTGTAAAGAAGCAAATCTAGGCCAAACATGGTTTGGGGCATGAGCGATTTTCATTTCTAAAATTTGGCACTTGGGAAAGAATTTTCATTGCATGTAGATAGTACAGGCTCATCTATTTAGTTCACATGGTATGATTAGTAGATATTGTTTTTAAATAAAGACATCAGTGAACGATATAATTTATAAATTAATCAAGACCTATAATATATTAATGTACTATATTAGGACCCACTTGCTTCATTGAGGCTAAGCATAGGAGCAGGTAAAGTTTGGCTACAACTGTCGGTCAAACATTAGATTAGACAGCTTGACTTTAGCTGCTGCCAGTTATTAATAGCAGGAATAATACTTTGGTGTCTCATGTCTCTGTCTGATCTGTAATTTGCAATGCCCATTAACGTTCTTCACAATCTCTCCACATTTTTTTTTTCTGTTTTGAAATAATACCTTTTGGTTTAAGGTTTTGGGCCTAGTTTTCATTTGTTTTTTTGGTTTCAAAATGTTACACTTTTGTTCTTGAATTTTAGATTTAATTTCGATTTGGTTTCTAGGTTTTAAAATATTATGTTTTTATTTTTTAATTTTGTTTCAATTTAATCTCTTGAACTTTAAGATTCACACTTTCAATCTTAATTTTTTTTTTAAAATTAAATATTCATTTTTGGTTCTTGATATTAATGACTATTAATTTATTTAAAGGAATTAAATTAATTATAATTAAAAATAATGTTTCATTATGGTTAAATTATAATTAAAATTTAACGTCAAAGTATCAAAGTGGGTTTAATAAAAACTCAGGACAAAAGTTTAAAATACTGAAATGGATCGAAATTGAACTCAATATGCAAGGATAAAAACTTACCAATTTTGTTGTGACTAAATGAAAACTCAAAATTTAGAGATAAAAGTAACCTTTTAAAGATAAAATTAAACTAGAAT
Organism: Benincasa hispida; assembly: GCF_009727055.1. Classification (NCBI taxonomy): domain Eukaryota; kingdom Viridiplantae; phylum Streptophyta; class Magnoliopsida; order Cucurbitales; family Cucurbitaceae; genus Benincasa; species Benincasa hispida. The sequence goes on along the minus strand of NC_052355.1, from coordinate 45,056,000 downwards.
CAAAACAAAACTTAAGACCATGAGTATATATATATATATATTAATCAAAATGTTAAACAGGCAATTATGTTGCTGATTCATGAATTGCCTGCAATGTGGCCTCTTTTCTTTTCTTTTCTTTTCTTTTTTTTCTAGCAATGTTTTGGAACTTGAAATATGACAAAAGTTTTGTCAAATTAATAAATGGGATCTTTAGTCGTCCGAATTATAAATATGATTCTAATTTTCAAAATATTTAAATAAAATAGAAGCAAATTTAGACTTAACTGCCAACCAGATCCACTTGTAAATCATTCCCGAGGGAGCATTGGATCCATCTGACGGGTTTTTTTTTCTCAAGTTGCTTATTTATGTCAAGTAATCAAATATTTCAAATAAAACCTTATGGTTAATTTAAAATGCTTGCATGTTTCTTTCAACAACCTTCGAATTCAATTATTCACAATTTGGTGGTTAGATGCAAGAGTTTCATTCTAATTCAGATATTCAATAATTATTAATTATAACATTATCTCCCACTTTAGAAAATAAATTATTAAAACTAATATCAAAGTCACAATCACCGACACTTCTTTATAATATATTTTGAGTATTATTATAAAACAATATGTTCCTTCCTCTCTTGTATTTTCCTTTTTATTTCTTGTTTTTTTTTTCTTTCCATAATGATAAAAGTACTAAGAGAAAATAAAGGCAAATAACTGGCAATGTTACTTAAAAAGTTATGAATAAATGCGCCCTTGAAAAACATATTAATGATTGAAATGAGTTACGATAATCATGGATATTAAAAAACTGAAAGGATAATAGAAGCATCATTGAATACAAGGATATCTTTTGAGACAATAATAAAGGTGAAATTTTCCTTTTAAAAAAATTCATAAAGCTTCCCTGAAAGGCAGTAAATTGCAATGACAAATCGTTTCATTTGCAAGAACATCAGATCTCAAGTATTGTAAATTTTGGTATCGTCTTTATTTCTTATTTTTCTTTTGTTCCATTTTTTTTTAATAACAATGATAGTATAATAATAATAATAATAAAATTGATGAATCATTTGGGGCAAGAACCGGGGTCATAAAATTGTGGAGTCCACAACGTAATTTTTATTTTAAAAGATAGTATCGGGAGTTAATAAAATATAGAATTAATATTTTTTAGGCATGAGACCCATGAACTCCTCACACAAACAAAGAATGAAGTTTACAACTCTATCCCACAATTCAAACTCTTCAAAATATATATATATATATCCTCAAAACTCAATGGTAAAAATAGAGCCTCAAACTTAAGATGTGTTTGAAATAAATTTTCAAGTGTTTAGTTTTAAAATAAATCATTTTAAAAAAAAATTGAATGTTTAACCACTCAAAATAGCTTTTGAAGTGTATTTTAAACCGTTTTTATCAAAAGAATTTAAATAAAAACGAATTTTTTGAAGAACACTTTTTTCTCAATCAACCCAAACGAACCCTTACATAATGGTAGAAATTGTAACATTTATATAAGTTTGAGGGATCATTTTTTTTTAATTAATTTGGGGTCCAATTTTTATCACTATCATAAGTTTGAGATCCAATTTTAACATCTTGTAAATTTTGAGGGTCTAACTAAAAATTTGAGGTGTAATTATAACTGTCACCATATTTTAGGGATGGATTTTGCAATTTGTCCTATTCTTTTTTTATTTCTTGGTCTTTTAAATTTCATAAGATCTAGTTTAAGTCTTTGAATTAAAGAAAAACAATAATTATGGCTAATCATTATTATGGAGTTAATTTCCTATCTCACATAATATTCAATATCCTTTTTTTTAGCCAAATATAATATTTTAGTAACCTATTTGGCTTCAATAAATGTCCATGTTATCAAGTAAATTCACATTTAAAACCACATCATCAATCTTTTAGTACCCTAAAAAATAGGGAGAATAAGACTACAAAGAAGTCGTCTTATTCATTAAGACATTTATATGTTAGTTGAGTTATACACTTTGACACATCATTATAATAATACGTAATATCTTGTAGCCAAACAAGTCTAAGCAATTAATTTGGTTGTTCAACTATATGTAATAAATCAAAAGGCTTTGGAGACCAAGAATAATAAAAATTGAAAGCAAAGTTTAAAGAAGAGAGTTAGGCTACATCTCGAAATATAATATATATCTTTTTAGGTACAACAAAGTGTAAGAATTTGAACTTAAAACTCCAAGAGAATAAAATGCCAAAAATTACACTCATTCAATAAGCTATAAAAAACAAAACTAACCAATTGACCGTTCCTTAATTATCGAAAAAGGACGACATTTTAATTAGGCATGGAGGTACTGAATTTAATATGGAATTTTGTAGTCCACATTTGGTCGGTGACGTTGAATGGGAAATTCTAATCAACTGACCTATAAATTATGCATGGAAATGATGTTTTATTTCAAGCGTTTGGAAAATACATACAGTTTTATATTTTTGGAGCATTCTCTTTGTCTTCTGACTCAGGTTTCTTTTGAGTGAAGGTGTACATCCTTCTCAAATGTTGGGTTAGTTCGCCTGTTTCCCTTCTCTTCCATTCCCTTGGTTGTCCTTTACCTTCTATCATTGGTCTAACTTCCTGATTGACTATGTGGGAGGTTGTCTTCCCATCGCTTGTCACTAATTGAGAACATTCTCTCCTAAAGTGTCCAATTTGTCCGCAGTTAATGAAGAAAATAATCTTAAGCAAAGCCCAACCGGCTAGTTTCTTTAACAGCTTTATTACATAAATGTATACAAATATAAATAGTAGATACTTTTACATTTATGTTGTTCTTTACATTTCTCAAAACAAAAAAACTTGTAAAAGAAACTTATCTCTGTAAATCATCAAGTAATAAACTCCATCCCTTCCCGTGGACGTAGGCCTTGAGTTAGGCTGAACCACGTACATGCTCGTGTTCCTCTTCTCTTCTTCATTCCGCTCATCAAACTGCATGTTTCATTTTCTTCTTTGATCACTACAAATCGCAAAAAAAAAAAAAAAAAAAAAAAAAAAAAAAAAGAGAGAGAATTTTTATTTGAACAGAAAGAAAAGAAAGATTGAAAATTACCATCGAAGATTTGGGTCGGCTTCCTTCTCTCCCACTGAATTGAGATAGTGGAGGTATCTAATAAAAATGTATCTTAGGGAGAAGTTTTTTACTTTTAAAATGCATTCTTTAAAAACTCTTTCTGATAACCTAGATGAGTTTAAAAAGATTTTGTTGAACTTAAGAATCTTGGGGAGAAAATAGGAGATGAGAACGAAGCATATGTACTTTTAAATTTCCTATTTGAATCCTATAAGGAGATTAAAAATGCCCTGAAGTATGGAAGGAAAAGCATAACTACTGATGCAATAGTTTCTGCCTTAAGAACTAGGGAATTTGAGTTACAAATAGTCAAGAAGGAACAACCTAATGGAGAAGGATTGTTTGTAAAAGGAAATTTCAAACCAAATCAAACTAAGGATAGAAAGCAATAAAAAAACAGATGAAAACAAACCTAAGCATAAAGTCAAGTGTAAGTATTGCAAAAAGAAAGGGCATTTAATCAAAGATTCTTTCATTCTTAAAAGGAAAAATCAAGAGAAAGAAAAGGAGCCGAAAGGTAAGCTACCTGAAGCTTCTATAGTTGAAAGCTCCTATATCTATTCAGATGCCTTAGCCTCAACCTTTGATAAGGTTACTCATGTCAACCCCCTTGAAAAACATGATTAGGTTTTAGACTCCGGATGTACTTACTATATGACACCTATAAAACCTTGGTTTAATTCATACAAAGAAATAGATGGAGAGATGGGTTACATGGGGAACAACCAAGGCTGTAAAATTAAATGTATTGGGTCAGTCTCCATGAAACTAAAAGAGGGGACTATCAAACTTCTAAGGAATGTGAGACATGTCCCACTTCTTAAAAGAAACCTTATCTCCTTTGGTATACTAGATGCAGTAGGGTGTGAATACAGGGGTAAGGGTGGAACACTAGAGGTTTTTAAAGATTCTAAGGTAGTTCTTGTTGGGGAAAAGGTAAATTACTTGTGTGTAGTTAGAGGTGTAGAAATAATAAAAGGGGCAAAGGGCTTTAAGATGTGGAGCCCAACTGAGAAAAGGTTTGTAGTCAATAGGGATGTTACCTTTAGAGAAAGGGAAATGTTCATGCAAAAGGAAAAGACTACAATAGAGGTTCCTAAAAGCCCTTCAACTAGGATTGAGGTGGAGGCCCAAAAAGACAAGTCAATACATCATAATTCCCCTAATGAATCAGAAGAAGAAGGTATTATTGAAGATCAACAAGAAGAAACCATTGAAGCATAACCTGATTTGAGTCAGTACTTTCTAGCCAGGGATAGGCAGAGAAGAGTGATTGTTCCACCAGCTAGGTATACTGAAACAAACTACATGAACCTATTTTTAAATGAAACCATAGCACATAATGACCAGGAACCAACCAATTTTGAGGAGGCAGCGAGCTTCCCTAATGCTAGGAACTGGATTAAAGCTATGTGTGAAAAAATGCAATCACTAAGTGTTAATGACATATGGACTCTAACACCCCTTCCTAAAGGGTGCAAAGCAATAGCTTCTAAGTGGATCTACAAACTAAAGGAAGAATCCTCCAAGAATGAAAAGCCAGGTTAGTGGCCAAAGGCTTCACTCAAAGGGAAGACATTGACTACTTTGAAATTTTCTCACCAGTGGTCAAGCAAACATCTATTAGACTACTTCTATCACTGGTTGCTCAGTATAATTTTGAATTAGATCAACTAGATGTTAAAACAACCTTCTTACATGGTTATTTAGATGAGGTCATCTACATGGTTCAGCCTAAAGGTTTTGTTGAAAGGGGTAAAGAGGATTCTAAATAAGTCCATTTATGGTCTTAAACAGTCTCCTAGATTTTGGTATATAAGGTTCAATGACTACATTGAAAGTATTTGTTTTCAGAAAAGCACTTATGACATTTACACCTATATTAACTCACTTCTTATCAGAATAAGGTGTATCTTCTCCTTTATGTGGATGATATGTTGCTTGTTGGGACCATAAAAGAAGATCTAAATCATGTCAAAAATATCCTAAAGAGAGAATTTGACATGAAAGATATGGGTCAATCTAAAAATATCCCTGGGATTGAAATAGACAGAGACGGGGGATCCTCTATCCTAAGTATTAGCCACGCAAACTATTGTGAGAAAGTGATAAGAAAATTTAATTTGTCCAATGTTAAACTTGTGACTATTCCTATTGCTCAACACTTTAAGTTGTCCTCGGATAATTCTCCTAAAGAAACTGACATAGAACACTTAAAGCATATGCAAATGGTTCCTGATAGTCAGGCTATAGGAAGTCATATGTACCTCATGATCTCTACTAGGCCTGACCTATCCTATTATACAAGTCTAATGAGTAGATTTATGTCAAACCCAGGGAAAAGGCATTGGGAAGCTACTAAGTGAATCCTTAGGTATCTAATTTGGTCCAAGTAGTCTAAACTAATCTATAGAAGTGGTAAACAGATAGACCTTGTGCTCTATGGATATGTAGACTCTGATTTTGCTTGTAATCAAGATTCAAGGTCTTTAAAAGGGTATCTTTTCTTATATGGCCTAAATTTACTAAGCTGGAAAGCTAACCTACATTCAATAATAGCCCTATCCACTACCAAAGTTGAATATATGGCTATTTCAGAAGTGATAAAAGAGGCATTATGGTTAAAAGGCTTGATGGAAAACTTTGGTATCAATCAAACAGTAGTTAAGTTCTATTATGATAACCAAAGTGCATTCCATCTTTCTAAAAATCCACAATATCACTCAAGGACAAAACATATCGATATTAAATATCATTTTGTAAGAGACAGAATTGAAAAAGAGCAAGTAGAAGTGCTAAAGGTCCATACCTCAGAAAATGTTGTAAACATTCTTACCAAGTCGGTTCCGAAGCTCAAGCTCAGCAAGTGCCTTGATCTTATCGGCTTTGTTCTACCTGAAAAAGGATAATCAGAGGTCATATTCAGAAGGGAGAAGATTTATAGAGCTGAGATTAAAGTGGAGATTTGAAGAAAATAATCTCAAGCAAAGCCCCAACGGCTAGTTTCTTTAACAAATTTATACAAATATAAATAGTAGATACTTTTACATTTATGTTGTTCTTTACATTTCTCAAAACAAAAAACTTGTAAAAGAAACTTATCTCTGTAAATCATCAAGTAATAAACTTCATCCCTTCCCGTGGACGTAGGCCCTAAGTTAGGCCGAACCATGTACATGTTCATATTCCTCTTCTCTTCTTCTTTCTGCTCATCAAATTGCATGTTTCATTTTCTTCTTTGATCACTGCAAATTGCAAAAACAAAATAGCTGAAGACAAAGGGTTTTTCGAGAGAGAATTTTTCTTTGAATAGAAAGAAAATAAAGATTGAAAATTACCATCGAAGATTTGGGTCGGCTTCCTTCTCTCCCACTGAATCAAGATAGTGGAGGTATCCACGTGTTGCACAGTCAGCTGAGAGGTGTGGCACATTGTGTGCCTATCATTTCACCTACCACATTGATTTGGGCTGAACATCCTCCTCCTCGTGGGCCTGAAATCGTTTTCTATTCCAGACTTTGAACTACCCTTCTTTTTAAAGATTCCTTTGTTTGCTAATTCTAGAGTAAACCTCTCGTTTCCTTCTTTCTTTAGTTGTTTTTTCACTGTACCATCTTCCTCCTTACTCTTTCCCATTTTTGGAATCATTTCTATTCGCATAGCTACTTCTATAAGTTTGAAAAAATCTTCCCAGGCAGCGCATGCTGTTACCGGATTTCAGATTTCTTGTCCTAGTCCTGCTTCAAACCTCTTACAACATTCAACTTCATCATCTATAATACTTAGTGCATAACGAGAGTGTATTTCTACTCATATTCCACTACAGTTGTGTTCCCTTGGACAAATTATAGAAATTCATTTCGTTTCATATCACGAAATAAACGCGGGTAAAATTTTTCATAAAAAGCTTCTTGAAACTCCATCTATGTAGGTTCGTTATTTCCTCTTCTTTAGTTTTCAATCATTCTCCACCAATTTTCTACTCGTCTTTGCAATAAAAAGGTTGCTAAAGTGACCCTTCGGTCTTCAGGACAACCCATGACTCTGAAACATTTTTCAATTTGAGAAATCCAAGCTTCAGCATCTGTGGGATCTGTAGTTCCTTCAAAAGTACCAGCCCTTAGGGATCTAAGTCGTTCAATTCCAAATCTATTTTCAGGGTTTAACTGCATTGCCCTTAGATTCTCTGTCAATCATTGTGCAAACCTATCCAAATATTGTTCCTTAGATATAACTTGTTCCTAAGAGTAACTAACTTCACTTTCATCGTTTCCACCTGTTTCATAGGCTCTAGGTTGGGCTCTTGGACTTTCATTCCTCAACATGTTTTCTATACAAAATTAAGATTAGATTCATGGCTTACATTCAACTATTTACATTATTTTATTCCTTCATAATATCACATAATACATTACATCCTACTTTCCTTTCTAAGATTCCTTATCTTACTCTTCTCTTATTTTCTTTTTCCCTTTTCCTAACATTTCAAATTTTGCTTCTAGTTTCCATACACACACTTCTAAGGCATGACCTGATTGTAAGCAAAAGAAACAGAAAGGCTTATAGGAATAAGTATCTTCTTCAAACAGGTTTTCCATGTCATCCTCGTCGCTACTATATTCGTTAGTCTAGCATACAATCCTATGCAAGTTGACTACTTTCTCCCATAATATGAAGTTTTCTTAGTTGGAGTCCAAATTCCTCGTCTAACTGAAGTTCATCATTTTGGTGACGTTGAGGTATATACTTTATTTTTTATCGTATCTGCTTTCCTTTTTTTCTAGTATAAGGGCAATGTTTCCGCATGTGTCCCCTTTCCCCACTTTTAAAACAAAGTCTGGTCGGAGTTAGACAGGGTCCAAAATGTTTTCCCTTACACTTTCGACATTCTGGCACAACAACCTGTCTAATCCGTTCCCATTCTTTGGGTGCCACGTATGGAATTGGAGCCCAATAGTATTGTCATTTTTCTTCTGATATGGTTATTCTATAACTTCCTGCTTTGTTTTTCTTAAAAAAAAAATGTAATTAATTTAGAAAATTCATGAGTTTCCAACCCATATTTTCAGGCTCCAAGGCAATTTTAACTTTATTGGTTTTCATAATTCTAGGTGCACTTATTCCTCCCAGGTTTTACATAAACCTTTGGAATCTATAACCCTAAGATTTTCTTGAACTTAAATCTCAAGTTTCTCAGAAACTTATGCTCTGATACCAATTTGTCACACCTCCTCTCGAGTTGACCACTCTAACCTGAAAGGAAGTGTGAGGATTACATATATTAGGAACTTCTACTATCTAGGATTTTTTTTAAAATTTACAAAACATAATCGAGCTATTACAGTTAAGAATATTTTATACAATACATTATCATTTATCAGTTATGAAGTTAAATTGCTACCTTCGCAATCACTCCATCGAATGGTCCTAAGCCAATTCCATCACCCTTTTTCTAATACCTGGGAGAGGGGGGTTTAAATTAAAATATTATTTGCTTTCAAACATTTTTGGGAAAGTAATATCATAGCATATACGACCATCGAATACATATACATTCAATTAATAATTGAGACAAAGTTGGCATGATCACATAATCCTCCAATTACATAGCAAATCACCATAAAACAGTTTGAGGAAACAATTTCTTGAAGGAACTCTTTTGATAGAAAACCTCTAAGCGGAAGCGGATCGCCCAAATCTCATCTCGATTGAACGCATACAATTACAGTCAAAAAGAACAAAGTATGCATAAAACTAAATTACAACATACTATTGAATAAATGAACAAGAGTTTAGAGATTATAACTTTGAAGAACCGTTCTTCAAGTTAATTCCTCGATCATACTCGTTCACGAACACATTGAACAAGTCACGAACTCTCCTCGAACAAGCAGCAAACAACAATGAAACCTCAAACCAAAAGAGACACTACCACTTAGTGACCTTAGTATTCTCGGTGTGAGAATCTAAGAGTGATGGGCTTTAGCTAATTTTGGTTAGAGGGGAAGTTTGAAGTTGGAGGAGGAAGACGATTGAGGAAGCAAGGCTATTGTATAGAAAGACACTCTTGATCATTTAGATAAACGAGTCTATCGCAAAGGCTCTCAACAATCGTGTATTAACTCTCACCGTTATGAATGCTTGTCCTTTAGAATAATTAAAAAATAATTTTTATTTATCCCACATTTACCATAAAACCAAATAACTCCCCACTAAGGGTGGTTATGGAGAAAAATAATTTTATTATCAAAAAATTAATAATTATAAATAATACAATAATTAACTTATCACATTATATTTGTTGGGTTTTATGTCTTAAAAATTCGCAGTTTGTAAAATAATTAGGTTTTATGTCCTAAAAATTCGCAGTTTGTAAAATAATAAACATTTTCTATTATCAATAAACATTTTTTATTATCATTTTCTATTAAATGAGTACTTGAATTTATGTGGAGACATAAAAGTGGATCGGGTTCAAGTAAATAGTCAAAATTATCTATGGTACATGAATGAGGTTGGGTACCTTATTCTGGTAACACCATTGGATGCAGCCTACTCTGTAGTTGTTAAAAGAGTTGTAAAGTGCTACATACGATGTGATCCTAATTCGTACATGTTATGACATGAGAAGTGGGGACGTCTTATGCAATGAGTTTGCATAAGATCAGGACCAAGAAATAAGTCACTCTTACTTTATAACGATGTTTACTGTTTAAGACTGACAATTTCACCTAGATGATCTAGATAACTCGATCTTAATCCTAAGCTAACTATGAATTCCTATTTATTCGGGATTGCCATTAGATTTGCATAGTTGAGAGTTGGTTCAACAGCGCCGGCTCAATAAGACTCCCATTTCAGAGGTAAGATCAGATAGTTAGCTGGGGATATAGGGTGCAAGATGAAGTTCACGCCTACCTGATTTAGGGATAAGAGAAAGGTTGTTCTCTCAAGTACTGAATCCAGGTCTTGAACAAGGGGCCCCACCCTCTCACTAGGCTGAGAGAGTTTAGTTTGATGATTGGATCACAAACCAATTGTTCATTAGAGGATCAGTAGGGACTTGAGGAATAAGACGTAATATCGGGAGTAAGACGGATATTTGACCCAGCCTTTATTATGAACAACCTGTGAAAGGTCGACTTGCTAATTATGGTTAAATCATGTGGACATAATATATCTATAGTGAGGGGAGTGCAACTATGGGCTTTAGTGGAGTGACCCATTAGTTAAAGAATGGGGATTAATTTGGTCTAATGAGTTTAGCCAATTAATCTCGGATCATTAGAGTCCATGATCTGTAGGTCTGCGAGGTCCCCCTACTAGCTCGTAACGGACTAGCTCTAGAATAGTGTGATAAGTTAATTTAAAACGTTCAAATTAGAATTAAGGGAATTAGTAATTATATGAGATATAATTACGTGTTTAATTTAACAATTAAATGGAATAGGAGACTTTATATATATTTAAATATGATTTAAATATATAAAGATGGATATGTGTTAAAATTAATTTAATATTTGATATTAAATTAATTAAGTTTTTTTTAATAACTAATTTATGAAATTAATTAATTTTTCTTTTCTAAAATAAAAATAGATTTTATAAAATAAAATTTTGATTTTTGAGATAAAATTGAAAAAGAAAAAGAAAACAAAACACTTAAATGGAAAATGAAGATTTTCCATTATCCATCTTTGAAGTAACTCACACATATAGCATCTTCTTGGCTTTGTCTTCTCCAAGCATGAGCTGCAACTTATGCAACCCACTCCTTTGCATGTTGATCTAAAATATAGTGAGGAGATTGGAGTGAAAATGAGGAATGCAATCTATAGAGATTTTGAGAGAAAATTAGGTTTGAAGAAAGAGTTCTTCAGCTAGTTTTCTACAGTGAGCATTTCTCCTTCTACCCTTGATTCAAGCTTGTTTTGAGTTCCACAACTCAATCTAGAGCACCAAGAGAATAGTAAAGAAGATCTTAAGGTGGTCTACAACAAGATTTGGAGAAGAAAGCAGCTGGTAAAGGAGCTTTGAAGAAGTTCTACAAGAGGTATGTCTTGATACTCACTTGTTTCTACAAAAGCATGCTTTACATTTTGCCAAAATTAGTGAATTTGAGTGCTTAGATGATCATTTTGCTTCCGCTACTGTTGATACAATCCTACAATATTTATAACCTATAGTTTTAATATTGCATCATATAGAATATATAAACCATAGTTCTTTTTCTCTATTTTATGGCTTTTAATATAAATCATATTTATATTAAATTTAATAACTATGAATCTAATTCATAGAAAATATATTTGAATCATATTCAAATATTAGTTCCTCCAATCAAACAATAATGTATCAAATACATTATATCAATTATATCATTATTATATTTAATTAATTTAATTATATTATATATAATCAAATTTCCTCTCATTAATTTGAATATTTTAAATTATCCCAAAAATAGATTCTTAACTTAAATCTATTGAGCTACCAAGGGGACCTTATGGACCTGTAGCTTGAAGCTTCAACGGTACGTGAATAACTGATTAAACTCTTTAATCACATTATCCACCATCTATTAACTTTTGAGTATTCCACTAAAAACTGACAGCTGCACTCTTTGCACTACAGATATATTTCTATGTCCATTGGATATAACCAATCAACAGTATGATGACCCTTCACAAATCGCTCGTAAGTACAGCTGGACCAAATTACTGTTTTGCCCCTGTAGTTACATTTAACTCCTTAAGTACCACTGATCCCTCTAATGAATAATAGATCATAGTCCTATTATGACTAAACCTCTCTCGGGCCAGAAGTAGGTCTGTCGCCACATTGTTCAAGACCCGGAATCAACCCTTAAAAGAGCAATTTATCTACTTACCCCTACTTTGGGGAAGGAGTAAATTCCATCTTGCGTAGCTGAGTTCCCAACTCCCCAATCAGACGAATCCCCAAAATGGTAGGCTTGTTGATTCAGCGATCTAGCCACTCTCACCCATGCAATCAAAGGACCGCCCTCATAGGTAAGAGTTCACAACTCACTCAAGATTAAGGTCATGTTACCTATGGTCATCCTAGTGAAATAAAAGTCTCTATTACGAACGACGTTATATGACGAGGCTAAACATTTCGTGGTCCGGTCTTATACGAACTCCTTTATATAGAATATCCCCGCTAGTATGTTCAATACATGAATAATCAGGATCAGATCATTTGTAGTACTTTACAACATTTGTAACACCTACAAAGTGGGCCATACTCGTAGTGCCACTAGGATAAGGTACCCAGCCTTATCCATATACTACAGTCCATTTAGGTTATCACTTAAATACGATCCACCTGTATGTCTCCACATACATGTTTAAGTTACAACGATGACATTGGATGTTAGTTTATTGGTTTGTGGTTAATGCAACTAAAATATAATATATTTCATAGACAATGTGAATAAAATATCAAATATTATAAATCACTAAAATGTTTGTTCATACAAGGTTTACAAACTATAGGATCCTACGAGATTTAGGGCATCGGCCCCAACAATTCCAGTGCACCAAACAACACGTCGAATGTGTACATGTCGACAATTCCTGCTAGACATACTTGGGCACGTGGATTACCCCAGCCAAATAAATTGACAATTCCAGTCCAATGTCCACGAAGTATGCTAATAATACCCGGGGTACAATTTTCAATTTCCAATCAAACCAATAGGAACAAACATCCAAGCCAAGACTCACAGAGAAACAATCATCCAAACAAAAGAACAATAATAATAATCCAAGAAAATTTATATTTTTAAATCATGCCAAATTTACCAAATTGGTACCAATATATAATATATCCAACCATTAAAAAATATAAACCACTCACCGTCAAATTTTTTTCCTTTCGAACTCCCGTCCCACAGGTTTTTGATAAATCTTGAAATTTAGTTAACATTCTCTTAATTATTCTCCGCATAGTCATGAACCAATCAATTTTACTTAAATGGACTTAATTTTTTCCCAAACCCTAATACCATTCAATTTTAGAGTTTTACTTTACACTTTCATACTCAAATTATCTTAAAATCAACTTAAGATTCCAACTAATTCAATTCGAAGATTTAAAACATTTTATTGATATTCATTAGAACTTAAACTAAAGTTGGGAACACTTTATTTAATATTAATTTTGTCAAATTTTACAAAATTTTCCTATTAATCCTAATTAAGGTTTACTTTAAATTAATTTGGTCAAATTTTACAAAATTTTTCTATTAATCCTAATTAAGGTTTACTTTAAATTAACCCCTTAATCAACTTCAAAATTGACTTAGGATCCCAATTTTTTCTAATTGCATACCTAAAGCATCCTATTCATACCAATTCGACTCCTAATTATGATTAGAAGTACCTTAATTAACATAATTTGAATTTTTCAGCTTTTAATGACAAACAAAAGATGACAGACAGAAGTCAAACCTTATAGGTTCACACTTTCTTCAACCTACAACCCAAAATTTTTCAGATTTCGGCCAGATTTTCCGACGACCAAATTTTCTTAATTCATCCATACTCATTCTAATTAATCAATACAATTCCCTTACTCATCATCTTAACTATCTTACCTTAAATTTTAAACGTCTGATTTGCCCCAAAACGCCTGAAATCGACCAAACTTCTCATGGGTACCTATTTTCTGGAGAGAAATTTCAGAATTTAATACCAGCTTAAGATAATCGAATTAAAAAATACAGAATTCCCAAGGAACCCTATAAGTATCTTACCTTGAAATTTGAAGTCTCGAATCACTCTATAAGTCCATGAACTTATCCAAAAGTTGCACAACACCATGAATTTCGCGTGACCTCCGACCAGTAGCGTTTTCCTCTGTTTTCTTGCTCATTCTGGCACAATTTCTTCTCCCAATTTCTTTCCTACTAACTCCTTAGAGGTTTAACTTACTTTTCCCTCAATGAATCTATTCAATTGAGCTTGCTTCATCTCATTACCCCTCTTCTCCTTTTATAGGTTGAGAACCTCAACTCTTTCCATTCCACCCTTCAATTTCTAGTTGACAGCTCCTAATTTCGATCAGTCCAACACCTAGCTGATGCATCTCCCACCTTTGATCCCTCAAATCACAAATTAACAACCCAATTCCTTAGATTTCTCAAGCTTTATCAAAATCCAGTTCTATCTTATCCTTCTTGAATTTCCCCATTCCCCCTAATTTCGTTTAAATCCCTCAATTTCTCAAAATTTTTAAAAAAAGTAACCCAGTACTTCCTCGCTCGCGTTTGACCCTAACTTGATGCATGATGGCCCTTACTCGATGCATGATGGCCCTTACTCGATACACGATGGCATTTACTCGATGCACGATGGCTTTTACTTAAATATTAAATCTCTCATTTTACTCATCTCAACAATTAAATAGGGAAAGTAGGGTTCAGCTTTCACACCTAATGAATCTAAACTACTCCTAAAGGGGTATGTTGATGTAAATTTTGCAGGGGACAATGATAAGATTCTTGGTATTTGTGCTCTAAAGCATCATAATTTATTAGTTGATTACTTTAATCATTAGTTATGCAATAATAAATTCCATTAACCGGAAAAGTTTATGGTTATGGTTGTTGTATAAGACCTTTGACTTTATTTTGCTTTAAACTTTTATTTGAACTTTATTTAATATAAGTTGTAAACTTATTTCCTGGATTTGTGAGTTTGTATTGTGTTTATTTCATAGATTTGCATCTAATTCTATTATTATTTTTTAAATTTTTTGTGAACTAGTGTAATTATAAAAAAAAATGACTTAAATTTTTTAAAAAAATGTTATTACATATATGAAACAAGTGAAATATATGATACTTCAAAGAAAAAAAATATAACAATTTAAATGGGGAATCCCCGTGGGGATTAACATGGAAAATGGAGAATGAGGCGAAGACGGGGGTGGGGTGGGGGTAGGGTAAATCCCCCCATGAGGACGGGGACCCGTCCCGACCCCTTTGCCAACCCTATTTTCAAGTGGTTAATTTAAAAAATAAATCATTTTGAAATAAATTAGAGTGTTTAGCAACCACTCAAAATAGTTTTTCATGTGTATTTTAATCAATTTTTATCAAAAGTGTTTAAATAAAAATATTTTTTTGAAAACACTTTTTTCTTAAGTCAATCCAAACGAGCCCATAAATTTAAAAAATCATTTTCAAATTTTCTTGTATACATCTCATCTAACTATGTACAACATATCTCAACAACACATATGTAATGTGTCATACATCTTAGTTATTGAAAAGAAAATTATACACTTTTTTTAAAAATGATTTATTTTAATTATTTCAATAACATAGGAGGGAGCGAGGTTTGGGCTCCCAATTTTCTAGTGTCAATGGTATATAACTCAT
Organism: Benincasa hispida; assembly: GCF_009727055.1. Lineage (NCBI taxonomy): Eukaryota > Viridiplantae > Streptophyta > Magnoliopsida > Cucurbitales > Cucurbitaceae > Benincasa > Benincasa hispida. Next base: position 45,040,485 of record NC_052355.1, on the reverse strand, counting down.
CCTGTTCAACTATATGTTGGAACAATATTTTAGCAAATTTCATATACCTTTTGGTTAATATTATGTACTTTACGTCAGTTTTTCCTATATATTCAGATTAGCTATACTAATTTTAACAAGTATTTTGATACATTATTTTACTTTTATAATTATCTATATGGATATCATATTACACTTTCCTTTTAGCCTTTACAATTTTTTACAATTCCCATTCTATCCTTAATATATCCCTTCGTTGAAACCTACGCACCTCATAAATTGAACCCTTTCATCAAAGTACCCATCTGCAAAGAGATTTCATCCCTTTATAATAACCACCATAACTTGTTTGTATTTATTTATTTAAGTTTTTGCAAAATTTTATTTATAAATTATCAGAAATCGAAATTGAACATGAATGCATAGAGATTCTAAAATCTAGTCCACGATTGATACAATTGAGTGTCAATTGAAAACTTAATGTTGAATTTCAAAGCGTAATTTCATATTCTTTTTTCATTTTTTTTTTATTTTTGTTTGAATTACTTTTTGGAAAAACATTAGTGATAGTGGATTTAATTTGTTGAATTCTAAAATGACACTTCTGTGTTTTTTTTTTTAATTACTTTTTGGAAAATATATTAATGGTATGGAATTTTTTACTTTGATCGATTGGATGATTTTTGTGACTTATGTTTTGAATGTGATAAGAGGCGACAAATGTTTTGTAAAGTATTAAAGTATTGTTATTTTCTTTTGTGTTCATATATTCATGCTTTTGTATTTTTAGTTTAGCAATTTTTTTTTTCCTTTTTAGAAAGGTGAAGATCATTATAATTGGATATGATTTTGTTGGCATGTATAAGGGACTACAATAATAAGGTATCTATATTGATTTGTTATGATTCATATTTTGTTATTTTTAATTTCTTTAAATTGTTGTGGAGAGAGATGGATCTCTCAATATACAACATTATCAAATCTGTGCTTTTATAAATATGATTATGAATTATGTTTTAATAAAAGGTGTTGAATTCCAAAACAATAATTCCAAGTTTTTAATTTATTTATTTTGATTGATTACTCAAAGAAAATTTGGGATAGGCAAATAACCTTCCTTACAAAATGTTCCATATCGAAAATTTGCAAATTGGTGATTTATGGCTTTTTTGTATATTGAGCTCTTCTAAATCTAACGTGTGTAATAATTTATTTTTCAAAAAATCAAAAGTAATTTAAAATAGTAACTCTAAAGAAGTATTTAGAAATGACCTATATAATTGTTCCTGTTTTGAAGTCCAATAATGATATAGATGATGATCATTTTATTAACCAAGTAAACAAAAAACACATATATTAAACTATTTAAGCTTCTTCAATCAACCTAAACTTTCCACGAACCTAGCTAAGAAAGTGCATATATATCCTATTGGGAGAAAATGATATATATAAAATTGAATACACTAACAAACTGATTTCACCTCAATTACTAGAAACAATACAATCAATGTATAATATTCAAACTCAAACGAAAGTCAGATGATGTAATAAGGCTTAGATATGAAAATAACCAAAGACTTGAAAGAACTTCAAAACCTTTGGAGATACAAAACATAGTTAAGGCACGCTTCTGGTAAGCGTTGTCCTGAAGACAATTATTCGCTCTGCACGGGCTGTAAGCAGACTATTGTGATCGTTTTAGTAGGATACAATGACTAACTCCGGTTGAACTACAACCTCGAACTACTCGAATCTGGCAAAACTCTTGGATACTTACTCTCAACTCAACTCAAGAACAAATTAAAGAAATGAGAGAGCTCTTCAATTTTGAATGGAATGTTACAAATGAAGAACCAAGTTGCTATTCATAGGCTAGCAACTTGGTAACTCTCCAAATTACAAAATAAAATCAAATAAATGCAAAAATTGAAACATTTGTCAAATTTAACTCAATTGAGTTATTACTTAACAAAAATCAAACATAACTCATCCAAATTGAAAAAACTACAAATTTAACTTTCATACATATTAAATTTGTACACAAAACATCATTTTAATTTGAAGTTTCAATTCAATTTAATCTACACAGTTAAATTCATTTTATGTTTCAAATTTTCACTTTCTTTCACTATATATATCCAACAATCCCCCACATGAAAGAAAGTGAGAAAAATCAAACAAAATCATGTGAGAGCAAAGCTATGCATAAGGAGAGGTCTCTTCTGGACTTGAACCTTTCTTAGTGAATATCATCGAATTTATCGAAGAAATAGTGAGACTAAGCTCTGGAACTATCCTTCTCATTGGTGAATTAAGACAACAGATATCACACATAGGTCGTCTTGTATCTTTGAGTTCTATATGTTTGTGTCCATTTTGGTCCTTGACAAAATCCTAAATTCATGAGAGCTTTAGAGAACATAAGCCATTTTAAAAGTTCTCATAGAAGTGACCCCACTTCTACTCTCATATAGATAATATTGATTAAGAGCATCTTGTCACTACTCCTCCTATAAAACAAGATATCAATATAACTTTAACATCAACAAATCACACACTCTAGAACATCATAGAAACGGGAAGAAACTATAAGTTTCTTAGTATATCGACTATGAATTATCCAACTAATTTGCCTATTGAACCTAGATCTTGGGATTTCCAGTCAACTAGGTTAGGCTACCACCAGATAACTCATTTTATAGGCTTTAGCCCTATTTCCCTCGATGTATTGTGACTTGCTTTCTTGACAATCCATTCGTCAAAGGATCTGCAATATTCTCTTTCGACTTCACATAATCAATAGAAATTATTCCATTAGAGAGCAATTGCCTTATCAAATTATGCATGCGTCAATATGTCGTGACTTGCCATTATAGATATTATTCTTTGTTCTTATAGAAGCTGCTAAATTGTCACAATAAATACATATTACACTTACAGACTTTAGCCACAATGGCATATCTTCAAGAAAATTTTAGAGCCATTCAGCTTCTTGTCCTGCTATATCAAGAGCTATAAACTCTGATTCCATAGTACAACGTGTTATACACGTCTGTTTTAAAGGTTTCCATTACACAGCTACTCTATTTAAGGTAAAAATATACCCACTAGTTAATTTAGTCTCCATGCTATCAGAAATCCAATTAGCATCACTAAATACTTCTAGTACATGTGGATACCTCATATAATGCAATCCATAGTCTAAAGTGTACTTCAAGTACCTTAGAACTTTGACTAACGCATTCTAATGATCATGTCCACGATTGTTGGAGTATCTTGCTTACTTTCCTACTGAATAGGAAATATTAGGTCTTGTACAATTCATTATGTACATTAAGCTACCAATAACTCTAGTATATTCTAGAGAAAACACACATTCATCATTCTTTTTCTTTGAATTTTAATTTGGATCAAACGGAGTAACAACTGGCTTACTCTCAAAATGATCAATTTTTCTCAGCACTTTCTCTATAGAATGAGATTGAGAAAGTATGTATCCATTTGGATTTCTTATTATTTTAATTCTAATGATAACATCAGCAAGACCAAGGTTCTTCATATTAAAGTTTGATTTGAACATCCTTTTAGTGGAATCAATAACATTTCTACTTGTGCCTATTATTAACATATCATCCGCATACAAGCAAATAACGACATACTCTTGATCTATAGTTTTAACATAGACACATTTATCACACTCATTTATCTTAAATCCATTTGATAATATGGTGTGATCAAAGTTTTCATGTCATTATTTAGGTGCTTGTTTCATCCCATAAAAAGACTTAAAAAGTTTACAAACTTTGTCTTCCAGTCCTTTAACAACAAACCCTTCAAGTTATTCCATATAAATTTCTTCATCTAAATCTCCATTTAAAAACGCAGTTTTTACATCCATTTGGTGTATTTCTAAATTTTGTAAAACTGCTATTGTAATTAACATCCTTATAGATGGAATCCTCGTCACTGGAGAATAAGTATCAAATAAATCTAGCTCTTCTTTTTGGGGAAAGCCTTTAGCTACCAACCCGACTTTATACTTATCAATAGTGTCGTCAGCCTTTAGCTTTATCTTAAAAATTCATCTACTCCCAGTTGGTTTACTTCAATGAGGTAAATCAACCAATACCCATATATTATTTTGTAAAATGGATTCTAGCTTACTATTGATAGCTTCCTTCTAATAAAGTGCATCAGGAGATGATACAACTTTTTGAAAAGTCTGAGGCCCACCTTCTATCATATAAGGTATGAAATAAAGTCTAAAAAAAGTAGCTTTCTTAGTTCTTTTGCTTCTTCTAGGTTCAAACTCAATATTCTGTCATCTTGACCTTTCAAAGAGCTAGCCTATTTAATTTTTTTGGTACCAATCATTTTATATCCTTCCTTCTTTAAAGGAAAAATATCCTCAAAGAATTCGACTTTAATATATTCCATTATGATATTATTCTTGATATTACATATTTTTTATTTAATCACCATGAATCCATAAGTAGCACTATGCATTGCATAGCCTATAAAGACACAATCAATTGTCTTAGGCCCAAGTTTGGTCTTTTTTGGTAAAGGAACTTGTACCTTTGCCAAACACCCCCATACTTTTAGCATTTTATATGAGAGTAACTTTCCATTCCACACTTTATAAGGCGACTTATTAGTCTTCTTATGTAGAATTCTATTTAGTATAAAATTTGTTGTCAACAAAGCTTCTCCTCACAAATTGTGAGGTAAACCTGAACTATTTAACATGCAATTAATCATGTCCTTTAAAGCCCAATTCTTTCTTTCAGCTACACCATTTCGTTGTGGTGTATAAGATGTTGTAGTTTGATGGATGATACTATTAACTTCACAAAATTCATAAAGTGATGATGATTCATATTCACCACCTCTATCTGATCTGAGCACCTTTACTTTCTTCTCAAGTTAAGTTTCAACTTCAGCCTTATAAATTTTAAAACCATTAAAGATTTCATCTTTACTATGTTATAAATATACATAGCAATATTTACTACAATCATCAATGAATGTGACAAAGTATCTCTTAATACCTCGTGTGGGAGGACTTTTCATGTCACATACATCATCGTGGATTAAATCAAGTAACTCATTACTTCTTTCCACATATAAAAATGACTTTCTGTAAACTTTGATTCAACACAAACTTCATATTTGTGTCTATTATCAATGTTAAAACTTGGCAATAGTCCTAAGTTTATCATTCTATTTAAAGAACAATAAATGACATGTTCCAATTTTGAACGTCATACACCACACGACTCAACAATATAAGTAGAAGAGTTGATATTATTATTATTCTTTGGCATTTGTTCCAGTATATTCAATTTGAACACGTCATCAATCAGATAGTCTTTTCTCACATACATACTCCCATTTGTCAAAATAAATTTATCTGACTTAAATACAAAGCTTGAACAAATTTTTGTTAAGTAGGGTTCCTGACACTAGATTCTTTCGAATCTCTAGCACATGCCATATGTCATTAAGGGTAAGTATCTTTTCAGAAGTCCATTTCAGCAGGACCTTTCCCTTGCTTTCCACTGAGGCAGTTGTAGCATTTCTGTCACACCCCATTCCAGATTACCCTCTTAACCTAGATGAATGGTGATTGCAGTAGTTACCAACCCTTTTGCTGGCACTTACTCCATATCTAACCTGTTAAACTTTGCTCAAACCTTGATCATATACATATCATCAATACACCCACAAATTAACTCAGAACTTAACACATTTACATTACAGGGTTTCGCAGCATTGTTCATTCCTGAATATTACAACTTAGTGAGCCCCATCTAGAATACTAGTCACTAGACAGACACATGTGTACTAACTAATACAGGTCTTCAATTACACTTCCTTCAACCTGTTTCTTATGCTTAAACTGAAAGCTTGAAAACATAATACCGTAACTAAAATATACCAAGCAAACGTGTACATAAAACCTTTAAAACCATTGTATTTGAAACTTAAATCTTAGTTAAGAATGGATATTCATCGCTCTAATTCCTAACGCCAACCCATGACCAGAAAAGACCTCTACTCGACCTACTCATATTGAACTATGGCTAGACGAGATCCCTACGTCGATCTCTTTAAATAAACCGATGGCATCTCAAGCAACTTCCTTTAAACATAAGCATTGATAACAACATTAACTACTATTAAACATCATTATTCCTTAGTTGAGAACGAGCATACATCGCTCTAGCTCCCAACATCTGTTACCGGCCAAGAGACCCATATTTTGGCCTCCCTTTGCTGGTATATAGCCTAAGAGACCCATACTTCGGCCTCCCTTTCCTGATATATGGCCTAGGAGACCCATACTTCAGCCTCTCACTAATAACTACCTACATGCACATGGAGTTTCTATGTATCGTCAATTCCTTAGGTACATTTCTGTTATCAAGTTCATGAAGAGCATTAAAAGAATAGCTCTCAAATATCGTATAGAAAACTCTTTAGAACACTTTCTCTACCTTCAGTGTAACGCCCCAGGCCCAGGATTCGGACCAGGATTCGGAATCCAGATTCGGCCCCTGATGGCCCCGGCATTCCCCTGCGTCCCCTGTGACCTGGCTACGTCATCCTCACTTGCCTTGAATGTATCTAGAAGGGAAACTTGTCCCCACAAACCAACACGGGTCGTTACATTCAGTATCCCTTTTCATTATGTTTAAGAATACCAACGCATGTACTTTGACAACCTTAGGTATTTAAAACATAATACATCAAACTTCATTCAACCTTAGCTTCACTCGTAACATGCTTCACACTTTGTAAAATAAATTGACTTAAATGATGTTGAACTAGCTCGTAAAAATCATTAGCATGCATTAGACACAGATAACATACTTGAAACACTCATACATTAGTAAACATCACGAAAATCGAGTTACTATAACATGCTGAAAGTATTTGGACAAGATAACATACTTAAATCATGTCCATTTCCATGGAAAACATGCTTTACTTAGCATGAGAAATAGCTTCAAACATAGGTTGCTTGGCACTTCATATAAACACTTGGCATGAGAAATAACTTCAAAGAAATCATGGTTTCTAAATCATTAAAATATTAAATTGTCACATAGTCACTCACAGCTCGCTGGCCTCTTAACGGATTATACGTCTCTTCTAGCTCTTCTTGGCCTGAAAGGACATAATTCCCGGTTAAACTACTTAGAATTCTTAGCAAAATACCTCAAATAGTTCTTTTACTAATGAAACTTTCATTATCAAAGACAACTTTACTAACGAGATGCTCATCATGAGTGAATTCATTCTTATGAGTGAGATCCTCCTCATGAGCGAGATCAAGCTTTTCCTAGCAAACTTTCCTCCTAGCGATACTCACTTTACCAGCGAGATTCAGCCCAATTTCTAGCAAGATTTCCTTCTAGAGCGAGATCCTCATCACAAAATTAGCGAGATTTCCTTCATTAGCGAGATCTTCATTCTCAAGCAGCTGTCTGCTTATGTATAGATTCTCTGTTACAACTTCAAAAATTCATAACTCAAAATCCAGACCTCTTTTGAAGAAACTTCCTTCTACAAACTTGTTTAGAATTGATTAAATTTCTCACCTTAAAATTTCAGCTAAAAATTCCTTATAGTTTGGCCTAGATCTTTCAATCTTCACTTCGAGCCCTGATTAACCCGAGATTCTGCCTCTTCTACCATTTCCTCACTTTTGTTCTCCTTCTTTTGCAATCTTTCTTCGGCAAGACAACCTCGAAAACTAGATTCTTCCAGCATTAAAATGACACTGATTTCACTAAATTTGCTCATGTAGATTGCCAAAACCAAACTTTTAAAGTTCCTCTGCCTTTTAATCTTCCTGCCGACTCCCGGGTTCAAGGATTATCCACCACGTCACTCCATAGTTAGTGCCTCCAGCCAAACCAATAAGTGAGTTTCCTTATTAATATGTTTTTCTTTTCCTTTCTCCACAACTTCTATAAATAACATGGTTTTTCATTTATTAGATATTTAATATTTCATTCCTTTGGTTAAACATGCTTGTTTAGGAAACTTAGAATTCGGTGTTTACACTTAGCTACACAAGAGCTTATTTCTTCTTGCTTCCATCCTCTATCCCTCCTAAAACATGGCTTCATTTAACTCATTAGAAGACATCACACTACTTACTCTTACTTAAGGTAATTAGGGTTCGGGTTTTTACAAATTCTCCCCCCCTCCCCCCCCCCCAAAAAAAAAAAAAAAAAAAAAAGAAATTTTGTCCTCGAAATTTGATTGGACTTACTTATAACTAAAGTTTCACAACATCCTTTGGTCGTAAACTTAACCAACCTTCTTCTTTTCTTTCTTCTTCCCTCTTTTTACTACGCTTTCGCTGTGCTACTCTGATATTAACTTTGATCATATTAAATAATACTAGTATGTATGAACAATTTGATCATCATAGTTCACTGTATTTGTCACATCCTCTGATGACTCTTCCATTTTCTACTGAGTCATAGTATTCATTTATTACTAGGGTGGTCCTTTTCCATTTCCCAACAATACCACTGAAACATTCTTTTCCAGTTGTCATACCTTTGTATTACTTGCTAGTTGTGAAATCAATATTTGTGTCAACTAGACTTCTCGACCTAATCAAGAGCAATTTTCTTAGGATGTCCTTTCTATCCATACTTGGGAGAACACATTCTTCCTACTATAACATTTCCTAACTATGGCTTACCATACTGTATACATAAAGTTTTCTTAACTGTACTAGTCCCTGGCTCAGTTACAATTCAAACTTCGAGCTATTACCTGAAACATCAGCAAATCTGGACCTTTTCCTTGTTGTCTTCTGCCGACCATTTTGTTCCTTACTTTTATACTCAATGTACCCTTGGTACATTTTGAGCTCACTGTTGCTCATCTTTTCCCTCTTCTTAAGTTTAATCTGACTAGGACTTCCTCTAGATTACATCCTTTCCTCTGAATTCACTAGAATAGACTTTACGTTTGCCACCAACCTCTGAGAAAACCTGTTATACATTCTATTTCTAGTGAAAAGTCTATGTTTACCTGTGTGACTCCCGACTTCCACTTAGGTACCAGTAGTGGATTGAGTAATCCTGCCGGCCTTTGCCCTTCAGATTTTACTTGTTGACAAATCAACATCACATAGTACTTTTCTTATCTTGCTAGACTATCCCTTAGTTTATTAGTCTAGAGTGGTCGTTCTGCTCACTCTTTATCATTCTTTACTGCGTTACTACTTAACCGGGAAGGAACTCCTCTTGTTCTCTTTCTACAATCATAACTTGCATTCTTAGTTGAGAGATAATATTTACTCAATCCCTCAACATCAATTCATGGCTAGAATGGAGTGTTCTTGACACCATCAATCACAACTTTTCCCTTAATTGTACAATTCTAGTTCAAGTACCGTCATACCTTAGGTACTATTGCTCAGATACCTTCTCTGTGTCCTTCAGTATCGAGCTATTCAAATTCTAGGGCAAGGCCTCAGTACCTTCTCTAAGTATTTCAGTACTGAGTTATTCACATTTTAGTCTAAGCTCCAGTACCTCATTCATGTACCTCAGTACTAAGCTATTTATACTTACTTGCTTGCATATTCTTATCTCTTAATAACTTAGTTGCCCAAACACATTCCTTACTAATGTATCCTCATGGTCATTGGAAAACATAACATAAATGCAACATTAATGTGAGGTGCATTGTTTGGTAACTATTTGAGAATAGCTGTCATAAATAGCTTTCAGTAAGCATGTATTGCTAAACATTCATAAGCTTTAGCAATTTACTTGAAACATTTAAAGCATTTAGAGTCACTCACTCCTGCTGCTGGAACCATATGACCAAGAAATACAACCTGGTCTAACCAGAAATCACATTTGCTGAATGTGGCATACAACTGCTTCTCTCACAGCATCTGTAAAACTATCTTAAAATGGTTCCTGTGATCTCCCTTACTGCTTGAATACATCAATATGTCATCAAGGTGACACACTGGATCTGTTGTAACCCTTATTTATTAATTCCTATAACTGAACTTTCAACTCCTTAAGTTCTTCTGGCACCATGCTTAATGGTATCTGAAAAATAGGTGTTGTATCTGGAATTAAATCGATAGTAAACTCAACTTCCTTGTCAGATTGTAAATCCGATAAATTTTAAGGGAAAACATCCAGGAACTCTTGTACAACTGGTACATCCTCATGTTTCAGTTTCTCATCCTACGAAACCATCACATAGGCTAAATAAGTTTCCCATCTTTACTTATCAGCTTCCTAGTCTTCACTGCTGATATTAGGCTTCCTAAAAATATTCCTTTGCTTCCTACAAATACTGTCTTTTGCCTACCAAATCTCTCGAGCATTATCCATCTTTAAAACAATTCATACAGTTGTAACATTTATTCGGGAAATCCATGCTCTAGAGTGACATCAATTCCAGGAAATCTAATGGAATCACTTCATAACTATACTTATCAACAACTACTCCAGAGCCTGTAAAACTCTTATACTATTACAATCTCCCCACAGCATAATAATAACTACTTAAGGATATGCTCTCTATAATCTTTCCTACAAACAGTGCAGCATATCAGATAACAATAAAGGTATAGCATCATAGGCAACTAGTTCATAAATATACTAATACATAAAGTTATTTTATCATTCACAACATTAGGTAACTCCTCTGCCTCCTGGTAGGACACTTCGTAAAAACTTGCCCTATTGCTGAGATCGTCCTGCTTTCTTTCTCGTTTTCCTTCTCTTAAATCCATTTCTCGGCTCCTGAGCCACTAGACTTATCTATTGTCTATAAAGTCATTTTGTGTTCTATCTGAACTTCTCGACCTAGCTGGGCATTCCTTCTTGAAATGTCCTGCCTGTCCGTACTGGAAACATACGTTTTTCCCTTTATAACATGTCCCTCAATGATACTTACCACAATTTGTATATAAGGGTTTCTTACCCGTACTGGCTATCAGCTCGGTAGGATGCCAAGACCTTGATCTATCATCCATACTAACCATAAGTCTTGGTTTCTTCTTTCCTACACTATGTTGACTTGTAGCTCTCTGTCCTTTATCAATACCTATTAGGTTATTCTCAATACCATACTTCCTATCTGAATCCATCAGAATGGATTCGACACTTTCCACAAACCTCTTGGCAATCTTGTTAAATTTTGTGTCCTCTAACTGAGGACCTGTTCCTGTTTGCGGAATCCTCGACTCCCCGTCAGAAGTCATTTCCTGATTTACCAGGTCTTTACCTTTTCGTTCACTAACATTTGAATTCCCTCGAATCTCAGAACTTCTAAAGGTAGGGTCAGGGTTCCCATTGTCTGTCTGCCTACTTTGCTTGCCACTTTTACTTGGCATCTTCCTCTTACTTAGGTAGTACACATGTTAAGGACTCAGGACTCAGAATTATATATAAACTTTTCCCCTCTCTTCCCAAAATCTTTTGCTCTAATACCAACTTGTCACACCTCACTCCAGATTACCCTCTTAACCTAGATGGAATGGTGACTGCAGCAGTTACCAACCCTTTTGCTGGCACTTACTACCTATTTAACCTGTTAAACTTTGCTCAAACCCTGATTACATACATATCATCAATACACTCACAAATTAACTCAGAACTTAACACATTTACATTTCAGAGTTTCGCAGCATTGTTCATTCCTGAATATTCCAACTTAGTGAGCCCCATCTAGAATACCAGTCACTAGACAGACATATGTGTACTAACTAATACAGGTCTTCAATTACACTTCCTTCAACCTGTTTCTTTGAGTGGCAAAGCAGCAGCAAAAAAATATTTTGGGAACTGACCACTACTTGAAAAAGGAAACATTTGAAAACGTGAGCTAGAAGCCTAGTGAGTGACTTAATAAAAACGTAAATCTTATGCTTAAACTGAAAGCTTGAAAACATAATACCGTAACTAAACTATAC